>NW_026991868.1:0-105611 GCF_029215605.1 Mirounga angustirostris
CACGCAGACGTGTGAAAACGCTTCTGTGTTCACGAGAGAAGGCGTCAGTTGAAAGCTGCCTCGTACCCCGACACGTTTCTCAGAGTTCGGTCTATGGAACTTGCCCTACGCGTTCCCACGCAGGATTGAGATGGCTTATCTCTTTTCTATCGCCAGGAGGGAAGTGGCACGGTTTCCCTCTGTGTTCCTGACTGATTATAGTCCGGCCTCGGTCAGGTGACCCAGATCCGTTGCGCCCTCGAACGCAGGTCCGGGCAGAGTGAGTTCCACAGCGGGGGCTAGGGTTTAGGGTTACGGGGTCTGGGAGATGGTAGGAGGCTAACGATGGCCGTGTGGACAGCTGTCCTGAGGCCTGGCTTGAGGTGGAGCTACCTAGTGTGAAAGCCAGGGTTAGGGGCTGCTTTCCGGGACTAGGCACACCGTGCTTTCGAGGGTCGGGTTTGCGCTCGAATCCTGCCATCAGGACCCTCGCAGTGGCTGCCAGGGGCACAGCTTGCGTCCCTGTCCCTGGAGGATGTGTCCCAATTACCGTCGAGCCGCAGACTTAGTTGGCAGGCCCAGGTTAGGGCCAGAAGCACGCCTCTTGCTAGGGTGAGAGTCCGGGATATGGGAGGCCCCTAGCCGTGGGTGGTGCGCAGAAGTGCCCTGAGGGATGCGTGGAGGGCAAGCAGTAGGGGGAGCGTCTGGCTTCCGAGTTGGCCTCAGGGAGATGCTCCTCGTGGTCCTGGGGTCTAGTGGGTTGCTCACGAGGATCATGGTCTCCAGCACCATCTGGAGCAGGGGCTGCAAGGCGCAGGGTTTCCTTCTCGGTTCTTGCCTGATCGGCCTGGCATAGCCCCAGTGTCCAAAATCCATGTGGGACAACCGTCCAGGGGTGGGGGTCTGGTCGGAGCCACATCCAGGGTAGAGTTTGGGTTCTGGCACTGAAGACGTTAGGGGCCCAGTCGTCTGTGGGGCAGCGTCCTCTCCTGAGGGCTGAGTCTGGGGGACTAGCAGTAGGGTGGGGCTCGGGCTTCGGGCCTGGCCTCAGGGGGCTGCTCCTCGTGTTGCTGAGGTGCAGGGTTCTCATTAGAATCCTGGTGTCCGGCACTATGCCAGGGGTTGCGATTCGCACAGTTCCCCTTCTTCGTCCCCCATTAGCCTGGCACGGCCCAGGTGTCCGGAATCCATTTTGGCCTCACACCTAGGGCTGGGGTCTGGTCGGGGCCACATCCAGGGCCAAGGGTCACGGGTAGAGAGTCCTCAACACTTTGGGGTCCAAGTCAACGGCAGGGCCGTGTCCCATCGTGAAGGCTGAGTGGAGGGCGAGCACTAGGGTGAGGCTCGGGCTTCGGGCTTGGCCTCAGGACATTACTGCTCCTCGTGTTCCCGAGGTGTGGGTCGTGGACTCGATTCGTGATCTCCAGAATCCTCCCAGGGGATGCACGTCGCCCGGCTCCCTTCTCTGTTCCTGCCCGAATCGCCTGGATTGCCCAGGGGCCCCAAATCGGTTTTAGCCTCACAAGAGGCGTTTGGGGGTGCGGGCGTGTGCCGGGGCCACATCCAGGGCTCAGCGTTTGGCTTCTAGTCTTGAAGATGTGAGGGGGCCCCTGCCGCTCTGACGGCAGGGGGCGCCGCAGTACCCTGAGGGCCGAGTGGAGGGCTGGCAGTAAGGGGAGGCTCGGGCTTCGGTCAGTACAGGGCACTTTTCCGTGGGCCTCAACGCCCGCTTTTCTGAACCTCCTTCTCTCTCCAGATAAAGGATGTTCGCTGAAAGCCGGTGCCGCCACAGGGTGGTTCTGTAGCGCTTTCCTTAGGCCTCCACACTGCGCTTGCGAAAAGGCGTCTACCTTCGTGAAACGCGTTGTTAGGGGAGCTTGCATTCTAGCCGGGCTTTTTTCTCTGAGTTCGGTATGTGGCACCGTCCTGAAGCTTTCCACGCAGCTTTGAAATTGCCTGTGGCTTCCGGAAAGATGTTAGCTGTAAGAGCGTTTCTCTTAGGGGCTGTGTCTTGGGGTTAAGGACGGGCCACTTTCCTTATGCTTGCACAGGTACCTTGGGAAACTCTTCTAACTTCCTGGAACAAGATGTGAGGTGGCTGATCCAGTCGGCAGGGCCTTGTTTCTCGGAGTAAAGTGTACTACGGCACTTTCATTAGGCTTCCACAGCCATTTTGGAAAGGATTCTCTTTCCAGGATAGAAGATGTTAGTGGAAAGCTGCCGTGTCGGCAGACTTGCTTTTCCAGTGTTAAGTACAGGGCACTTTCCTTATTCCTTCACACACACACACACACACACACACACCACACCACACACACACACAAACAGACACACACAAACAGACACACACCGCCCCCCCCCCCCCCAACGGCTGAACATGCTTCTTTCCCTTCAGGAAAGAAGTTGTTCTTTGAAAGCCGGTTTCTCGCCAAGGTTTTTTTTTTTTCTCCTGAGAGGTACGTCTATGCACTTTTTCCTTAGGCGTCCGCACACACCCTTGAAAACCCTTCCGTAAGCCAGAAACGAGCTGTGAGTTGAAAGATGCGCTCGTTCCACGCAGGCCTCTTTCTAAGAGCAAGCATATCACACTTTTCCTTGGGCTTCCACACACGCTTTTGAAAAACGTCAGGAAAGCCGTGAGTGGAAGGACGGGTTTTCTACAGTGGTTTTTCATAGAGGTAAGTATATATGGCCCTTTCCTTCGGCTCCCCCGCACACGTTAGAAATGGCTTCTATGTTGGTGAAACAAGACGGGAGCTGAAAGTTGCATTCCGCACAGACTTGCTTTCCACACTTAAGCCTATGGTACTTTCGCCAGGGTTCCCCCCGTGCATTAGGTATCCCTTCCCTAAGCATGAAACCAGGCGTGAGTGGAAAGATGCATTCTACACAACCTTGTTTTCAGAGTTACGTCCATAACCCTTGCGTTATGCTTCCACAGCCACTCTGGAAACTGCTTCTGTAGACCTCAGGAAAGGTGTTCGCCTCAAAGACGGTTTCCCTACGTAATGCTGTTTCATGGAGTAAAGGCTATGGCCCTCTCCTTATGCCTCCACACGTACATTTGGAAACTCTCCTGACCTCATGAGCCCATATGCTAGCTGAAAGATCCATTTCACACAGACTTGTTTCTCAGAGATGAGTACAGGGCACGGCACGTTCCTTGTGCTTCCACAGCGACTATTCAAAAGGCTCCTGTCTTCAAGGAGAAGGAAGTTAGGTGAAAGACGGTTTCGTAAAAGTGAGGTTGCTTCTTAGAGGCAGGTATACGGCACTTTCCTTACGCTTCCACGCAGACGTGTGAAAACGCTTCTGTGTTCACGAGAGAAGGCGTCAGTTGAAAGCTGCCTCGTACCCCGACACGTTTCTCAGAGTTCGGTCTATGGAACTTGCCCTACGCGTTCCCACGCAGGATTGAGATGGCTTATCTCTTTTCTATCGCCAGGAGGGAAGTGGCACGGTTTCCCTCTGTGTTCCTGACTGATTATAGTCCGGCCTCGGTCAGGTGACCCAGATCCGTTGCGCCCTCGAACGCAGGTCCGGGCAGAGTGAGTTCCACAGCGGGGGCTAGGGTTTAGGGTTACGGGGTCTGGGAGATGGTAGGAGGCTAACGATGGCCGTGTGGACAGCTGTCCTGAGGCCTGGCTTGAGGTGGAGCTACCTAGTGTGAAAGCCAGGGTTAGGGGCTGCTTTCCGGGACTAGGCACACCGTGCTTTCGAGGGTCGGGTTTGCGCTCGAATCCTGCCATCAGGACCCTCGCAGTGGCTGCCAGGGGCACAGCTTGCGTCCCTGTCCCTGGAGGATGTGTCCCAATTACCGTCGAGCCGCAGACTTAGTTGGCAGGCCCAGGTTAGGGCCAGAAGCACGCCTCTTGCTAGGGTGAGAGTCCGGGATATGGGAGGCCCCTAGCCGTGGGTGGTGCGCAGAAGTGCCCTGAGGGATGCGTGGAGGGCAAGCAGTAGGGGGAGCGTCTGGCTTCCGAGTTGGCCTCAGGGAGATGCTCCTCGTGGTCCTGGGGTCTAGTGGGTTGCTCACGAGGATCATGGTCTCCAGCACCATCTGGAGCAGGGGCTGCAAGGCGCAGGGTTTCCTTCTCGGTTCTTGCCTGATCGGCCTGGCATAGCCCCAGTGTCCAAAATCCATGTGGGACAACCGTCCAGGGGTGGGGGTCTGGTCGGAGCCACATCCAGGGTAGAGTTTGGGTTCTGGCACTGAAGACGTTAGGGGCCCAGTCGTCTGTGGGGCAGCGTCCTCTCCTGAGGGCTGAGTCTGGGGGACTAGCAGTAGGGTGGGGCTCGGGCTTCGGGCCTGGCCTCAGGGGGCTGCTCCTCGTGTTGCTGAGGTGCAGGGTTCTCATTAGAATCCTGGTGTCCGGCACTATGCCAGGGGTTGCGATTCGCACAGTTCCCCTTCTTCGTCCCCCATTAGCCTGGCACGGCCCAGGTGTCCGGAATCCATTTTGGCCTCACACCTAGGGCTGGGGTCTGGTCGGGGCCACATCCAGGGCCAAGGGTCACGGGTAGAGAGTCCTCAACACTTTGGGGTCCAAGTCAACGGCAGGGCCGTGTCCCATCGTGAAGGCTGAGTGGAGGGCGAGCACTAGGGTGAGGCTCGGGCTTCGGGCTTGGCCTCAGGACATTACTGCTCCTCGTGTTCCCGAGGTGTGGGTCGTGGACTCGATTCGTGATCTCCAGAATCCTCCCAGGGGATGCACGTCGCCCGGCTCCCTTCTCTGTTCCTGCCCGAATCGCCTGGATTGCCCAGGGGCCCCAAATCGGTTTTAGCCTCACAAGAGGCGTTTGGGGGTGCGGGCGTGTGCCGGGGCCACATCCAGGGCTCAGCGTTTGGCTTCTAGTCTTGAAGATGTGAGGGGGCCCCTGCCGCTCTGACGGCAGGGGGCGCCGCAGTACCCTGAGGGCCGAGTGGAGGGCTGGCAGTAAGGGGAGGCTCGGGCTTCGGTCAGTACAGGGCACTTTTCCGTGGGCCTCAACGCCCGCTTTTCTGAACCTCCTTCTCTCTCCAGATAAAGGATGTTCGCTGAGAGCCGGTGCCGCCACAGGGTGGTTCTGTAGCGCTTTCCTTAGGCCTCCACACTGCGCTTGCGAAAAGGCGTCTACTTTCGTGAAACGCGTTGTTAGGGGAGCTTGCATTCTAGCCGGGCTTTTTTCTCTGAGTTCGGTATGTGGCACCGTCCTGAAGCTTTCCACGCAGCTTTGAAATTGCCTGTGGCTTCCGGAAAGATGTTAGCTGTAAGAGCGTTTCTCTTAGGGGCTGTGTCTTGGGGTTAAGGACGGGCCACTTTCCTTATGCTTGCACAGGTACCTTGGGAAACTCTTCTAACTTCCTGGAACAAGATGTGAGGTGGCTGATCCAGTCGGCAGGGCCTTGTTTCTCGGAGTAAAGTGTACTACGGCACTTTCATTAGGCTTCCACAGCCATTTTGGAAAGGATTCTCTTTCCAGGATAGAAGATGTTAGTGGAAAGCTGCCGTGTCGGCAGACTTGCTTTTCCAGTGTTAAGTACAGGGCACTTTCCTTATTCCTTCACACACACACACACACACACACACACACCACACCACACACACACAAACACACACACACACACACACACACACACCCACGGTTGAACATGCTTCTTTCCCTTCAGGAAAGAAGTTGTTCGTTGAAAGACGGTTTCTCGCCAAGGTTTTTTTTTTTCTCCTGAGAGGTACGTCTATGCACTTTTTCCTTAGGCGTCCGCACACACCCTTGAAAACCCTTCCGTAAGCCAGAAACGAGCTGTGAGTTGAAAGATGCGCTCGTTCCACGCAGGCCTCTTTCTAAGAGCAAGCATATCACACTTTTCCTTGGGCTTCCACACACACTTTTGAAAAACGTCAGGAAAGCCGTGAGTGGAAGGACGGGTTTTCTACAGTGGTTTTTCATAGAGGTAAGTATATATGGCCCTTTCCTTCGGCTCCCCCGCACACGTTAGAAATGGCTTCTATGTTGGTGAAACAAGACGGGAGCTGAAAGTTGCATTCCGCACAGACTTGCTTTCCACACTTAAGCCTATGGTACTTTCGCCAGGGTTCCCCCCGTGCATTAGGTATCCCTTCCCTAAGCATGAAACCAGGCGTGAGTGGAAAGATGCATTCTACACAACCTTGTTTTCAGAGTTACGTCCATAACCCTTGCGTTATGCTTCCACAGCCACTCTGGAAACTGCTTCTGTAGACCTCAGGAAAGGTGTTCGCCTCAAAGACGGTTTCCCTACGTAATGCTGTTTCATGGAGTAAAGGCTATGGCCCTCTCCTTATGCCTCCACACGTACATTTGGAAACTCTCCTGACCTCATGAGCCCATATGCTAGCTGAAAGATCCATTTCACACAGACTTGTTTCTCAGAGATGAGTACAGGGCACGGCACGTTCCTTGTGCTTCCACAGCGACTATTCAAAAGGCTCCTGTCTTCAAGGAGAAGGAAGTTAGGTGAAAGACGGTTTCGTAAAAGTGAGGTTGCTTCTTAGAGGCAGGTATACGGCACTTTCCTTACGCTTCCACGCAGACGTGTGAAAACGCTTCTGTGTTCACGAGAGAAGGCGTCAGTTGAAAGCTGCCTCGTACCCCGACACGTTTCTCAGAGTTCGGTCTATGGAACTTGCCCTACGCGTTCCCACGCAGGATTGAGATGGCTTATCTCTTTTCTATCGCCAGGAGGGAAGTGGCACGGTTTCCCTCTGTGTTCCTGACTGATTATAGTCCGGCCTCGGTCAGGTGACCCAGATCCGTTGCGCCCTCGAACGCAGGTCCGGGCAGAGTGAGTTCCACAGCGGGGGCTAGGGTTTAGGGTTACGGGGTCTGGGAGATGGTAGGAGGCTAACGATGGCCGTGTGGACAGCTGTCCTGAGGCCTGGCTTGAGGTGGAGCTACCTAGTGTGAAAGCCAGGGTTAGGGGCTGCTTTCCGGGACTAGGCACACCGTGCTTTCGAGGGTCGGGTTTGCGCTCGAATCCTGCCATCAGGACCCTCGCAGTGGCTGCCAGGGGCACAGCTTGCGTCCCTGTCCCTGGAGGATGTGTCCCAATTACCGTCGAGCCGCAGACTTAGTTGGCAGGCCCAGGTTAGGGCCAGAAGCACGCCTCTTGCTAGGGTGAGAGTCCGGGATATGGGAGGCCCCTAGCCGTGGGTGGTGCGCAGAAGTGCCCTGAGGGATGCGTGGAGGGCAAGCAGTAGGGGGAGCGTCTGGCTTCCGAGTTGGCCTCAGGGAGATGCTCCTCGTGGTCCTGGGGTCTAGTGGGTTGCTCACGAGGATCATGGTCTCCAGCACCATCTGGAGCAGGGGCTGCAAGGCGCAGGGTTTCCTTCTCGGTTCTTGCCTGATCGGCCTGGCATAGCCCCAGTGTCCAAAATCCATGTGGGACAACCGTCCAGGGGTGGGGGTCTGGTCGGAGCCACATCCAGGGTAGAGTTTGGGTTCTGGCACTGAAGACGTTAGGGGCCCAGTCGTCTGTGGGGCAGCGTCCTCTCCTGAGGGCTGAGTCTGGGGGACTAGCAGTAGGGTGGGGCTCGGGCTTCGGGCCTGGCCTCAGGGGGCTGCTCCTCGTGTTGCTGAGGTGCAGGGTTCTCATTAGAATCCTGGTGTCCGGCACTATGCCAGGGGTTGCGATTCGCACAGTTCCCCTTCTTCGTCCCCCATTAGCCTGGCACGGCCCAGGTGTCCGGAATCCATTTTGGCCTCACACCTAGGGCTGGGGTCTGGTCGGGGCCACATCCAGGGCCAAGGGTCACGGGTAGAGAGTCCTCAACACTTTGGGGTCCAAGTCAACGGCAGGGCCGTGTCCCATCGTGAAGGCTGAGTGGAGGGCGAGCACTAGGGTGAGGCTCGGGCTTCGGGCTTGGCCTCAGGACATTACTGCTCCTCGTGTTCCCGAGGTGTGGGTCGTGGACTCGATTCGTGATCTCCAGAATCCTCCCAGGGGATGCACGTCGCCCGGCTCCCTTCTCTGTTCCTGCCCGAATCGCCTGGATTGCCCAGGGGCCCCAAATCGGTTTTAGCCTCACAAGAGGCGTTTGGGGGTGCGGGCGTGTGCCGGGGCCACATCCAGGGCTCAGCGTTTGGCTTCTAGTCTTGAAGATGTGAGGGGGCCCCTGCCGCTCTGACGGCAGGGGGCGCCGCAGTACCCTGAGGGCCGAGTGGAGGGCTGGCAGTAAGGGGAGGCTCGGGCTTCGGTCAGTACAGGGCACTTTTCCGTGGGCCTCAACGCCCGCTTTTCTGAACCTCCTTCTCTCTCCAGATAAAGGATGTTCGCTGAGAGCCGGTGCCGCCACAGGGTGGTTCTGTAGCGCTTTCCTTAGGCCTCCACACTGCGCTTGCGAAAAGGCGTCTACTTTCGTGAAACGCGTTGTTAGGGGAGCTTGCATTCTAGCCGGGCTTTTTTCTCTGAGTTCGGTATGTGGCACCGTCCTGAAGCTTTCCACGCAGCTTTGAAATTGCCTGTGGCTTCCGGAAAGATGTTAGCTGTAAGAGCGTTTCTCTTAGGGGCTGTGTCTTGGGGTTAAGGACGGGCCACTTTCCTTATGCTTGCACAGGTACCTTGGGAAACTCTTCTAACTTCCTGGAACAAGATGTGAGGTGGCTGATCCAGTCGGCAGGGCCTTGTTTCTCGGAGTAAAGTGTACTACGGCACTTTCATTAGGCTTCCACAGCCATTTTGGAAAGGATTCTCTTTCCAGGATAGAAGATGTTAGTGGAAAGCTGCCGTGTCGGCAGACTTGCTTTTCCAGTGTTAAGTACAGGGCACTTTCCTTATTCCTTCACACACACACACACACACACACACACACCACACCACACACACACAAACACACACACACACACACACACACACACCCACGGTTGAACATGCTTCTTTCCCTTCAGGAAAGAAGTTGTTCGTTGAAAGACGGTTTCTCGCCAAGGTTTTTTTTTTTCTCCTGAGAGGTACGTCTATGCACTTTTTCCTTAGGCGTCCGCACACACCCTTGAAAACCCTTCCGTAAGCCAGAAACGAGCTGTGAGTTGAAAGATGCGCTCGTTCCACGCAGGCCTCTTTCTAAGAGCAAGCATATCACACTTTTCCTTGGGCTTCCACACACACTTTTGAAAAACGTCAGGAAAGCCGTGAGTGGAAGGACGGGTTTTCTACAGTGGTTTTTCATAGAGGTAAGTATATATGGCCCTTTCCTTCGGCTCCCCCGCACACGTTAGAAATGGCTTCTATGTTGGTGAAACAAGACGGGAGCTGAAAGTTGCATTCCGCACAGACTTGCTTTCCACACTTAAGCCTATGGTACTTTCGCCAGGGTTCCCCCCGTGCATTAGGTATCCCTTCCCTAAGCATGAAACCAGGCGTGAGTGGAAAGATGCATTCTACACAACCTTGTTTTCAGAGTTACGTCCATAACCCTTGCGTTATGCTTCCACAGCCACTCTGGAAACTGCTTCTGTAGACCTCAGGAAAGGTGTTCGCCTCAAAGACGGTTTCCCTACGTAATGCTGTTTCATGGAGTAAAGGCTATGGCCCTCTCCTTATGCCTCCACACGTACATTTGGAAACTCTCCTGACCTCATGAGCCCATATGCTAGCTGAAAGATCCATTTCACACAGACTTGTTTCTCAGAGATGAGTACAGGGCACGGCACGTTCCTTGTGCTTCCACAGCGACTATTCAAAAGGCTCCTGTCTTCAAGGAGAAGGAAGTTAGGTGAAAGACGGTTTCGTAAAAGTGAGGTTGCTTCTTAGAGGCAGGTATACGGCACTTTCCTTACGCTTCCACGCAGACGTGTGAAAACGCTTCTGTGTTCACGAGAGAAGGCGTCAGTTGAAAGCTGCCTCGTACCCCGACACGTTTCTCAGAGTTCGGTCTATGGAACTTGCCCTACGCGTTCCCACGCAGGATTGAGATGGCTTATCTCTTTTCTATCGCCAGGAGGGAAGTGGCACGGTTTCCCTCTGTGTTCCTGACTGATTATAGTCCGGCCTCGGTCAGGTGACCCAGATCCGTTGCGCCCTCGAACGCAGGTCCGGGCAGAGTGAGTTCCACAGCGGGGGCTAGGGTTTAGGGTTACGGGGTCTGGGAGATGGTAGGAGGCTAACGATGGCCGTGTGGACAGCTGTCCTGAGGCCTGGCTTGAGGTGGAGCTACCTAGTGTGAAAGCCAGGGTTAGGGGCTGCTTTCCGGGACTAGGCACACCGTGCTTTCGAGGGTCGGGTTTGCGCTCGAATCCTGCCATCAGGACCCTCGCAGTGGCTGCCAGGGGCACAGCTTGCGTCCCTGTCCCTGGAGGATGTGTCCCAATTACCGTCGAGCCGCAGACTTAGTTGGCAGGCCCAGGTTAGGGCCAGAAGCACGCCTCTTGCTAGGGTGAGAGTCCGGGATATGGGAGGCCCCTAGCCGTGGGTGGTGCGCAGAAGTGCCCTGAGGGATGCGTGGAGGGCAAGCAGTAGGGGGAGCGTCTGGCTTCCGAGTTGGCCTCAGGGAGATGCTCCTCGTGGTCCTGGGGTCTAGTGGGTTGCTCACGAGGATCATGGTCTCCAGCACCATCTGGAGCAGGGGCTGCAAGGCGCAGGGTTTCCTTCTCGGTTCTTGCCTGATCGGCCTGGCATAGCCCCAGTGTCCAAAATCCATGTGGGACAACCGTCCAGGGGTGGGGGTCTGGTCGGAGCCACATCCAGGGTAGAGTTTGGGTTCTGGCACTGAAGACGTTAGGGGCCCAGTCGTCTGTGGGGCAGCGTCCTCTCCTGAGGGCTGAGTCTGGGGGACTAGCAGTAGGGTGGGGCTCAGGCTTCGGGCCTGGCCTCAGGGGGCTGCTCCTCGTGTTGCTGAGGTGCAGGGTTCTCATTAGAATCCTGGTGTCCGGCACTATGCCAGGGGTTGCGATTCGCACAGTTCCCCTTCTTCGTCCCCCATTAGCCTGGCACGGCCCAGGTGTCCGGAATCCATTTTGGCCTCACACCTAGGGCTGGGGTCTGGTCGGGGCCACATCCAGGGCCAAGGGTCACGGGTAGAGAGTCCTCAACACTTTGGGGTCCAAGTCAACGGCAGGGCCGTGTCCCATCGTGAAGGCTGAGTGGAGGGCGAGCACTAGGGTGAGGCTCGGGCTTCGGGCTTGGCCTCAGGACATTACTGCTCCTCGTGTTCCCGAGGTGTGGGTCGTGGACTCGATTCGTGATCTCCAGAATCCTCCCAGGGGATGCACGTCGCCCGGCTCCCTTCTCTGTTCCTGCCCGAATCGCCTGGATTGCCCAGGGGCCCCAAATCGGTTTTAGCCTCACAAGAGGCGTTTGGGGGTGCGGGCGTGTGCCGGGGCCACATCCAGGGCTCAGCGTTTGGCTTCTAGTCTTGAAGATGTGAGGGGGCCCCTGCCGCTCTGACGGCAGGGGGCGCCGCAGTACCCTGAGGGCCGAGTGGAGGGCTGGCAGTAAGGGGAGGCTCGGGCTTCGGTCAGTACAGGGCACTTTTCCGTGGGCCTCAACGCCCGCTTTTCTGAACCTCCTTCTCTCTCCAGATAAAGGATGTTCGCTGAAAGCCGGTGCCGCCACAGGGTGGTTCTGTAGCGCTTTCCTTAGGCCTCCACACTGCGCTTGCGAAAAGGCGTCTACCTTCGTGAAACGCGTTGTTAGGGGAGCTTGCATTCTAGCCGGGCTTTTTTCTCTGAGTTCGGTATGTGGCACCGTCCTGAAGCTTTCCACGCAGCTTTGAAATTGCCTGTGGCTTCCGGAAAGATGTTAGCTGTAAGAGCGTTTCTCTTAGGGGCTGTGTCTTGGGGTTAAGGACGGGCCACTTTCCTTATGCTTGCACAGGTACCTTGGGAAACTCTTCTAACTTCCTGGAACAAGATGTGAGGTGGCTGATCCAGTCGGCAGGGCCTTGTTTCTCGGAGTAAAGTGTACTACGGCACTTTCATTAGGCTTCCACAGCCATTTTGGAAAGGATTCTCTTTCCAGGATAGAAGATGTTAGTGGAAAGCTGCCGTGTCGGCAGACTTGCTTTTCCAGTGTTAAGTACAGGGCACTTTCCTTATTCCTTCACACACACACACACACACACACACACCACACCACACACACACACAAACAGACACACACAAACAGACACACACCGCCCCCCCCCCCCCACGGCTGAACATGCTTCTTTCCCTTCAGGAAAGAAGTTGTTCTTTGAAAGACGGTTTCTCGCCAAGGTTTTTTTTTTTTCTCCTGAGAGGTACGTCTATGCACTTTTTCCTTAGGCGTCCGCACACACCCTTGAAAACCCTTCCGTAAGCCAGAAACGAGCTGTGAGTTGAAAGATGCGCTCGTTCCACGCAGGCCTCTTTCTAAGAGCAAGCATATCACACTTTTCCTTGGGCTTCCACACACGCTTTTGAAAAACGTCAGGAAAGCCGTGAGTGGAAGGACGGGTTTTCTACAGTGGTTTTTCATAGAGGTAAGTATATATGGCCCTTTCCTTCGGCTCCCCCGCACACGTTAGAAATGGCTTCTATGTTGGTGAAACAAGACGGGAGCTGAAAGTTGCATTCCGCACAGACTTGCTTTCCACACTTAAGCCTATGGTACTTTCGCCAGGGTTCCCCCCGTGCATTAGGTATCCCTTCCCTAAGCATGAAACCAGGCGTGAGTGGAAAGATGCATTCTACACAACCTTGTTTTCAGAGTTACGTCCATAACCCTTGCGTTATGCTTCCACAGCCACTCTGGAAACTGCTTCTGTAGACCTCAGGAAAGGTGTTCGCCTCAAAGACGGTTTCCCTACGTAATGCTGTTTCATGGAGTAAAGGCTATGGCCCTCTCCTTATGCCTCCACACGTACATTTGGAAACTCTCCTGACCTCATGAGCCCATATGCTAGCTGAAAGATCCATTTCACACAGACTTGTTTCTCAGAGATGAGTACAGGGCACGGCACGTTCCTTGTGCTTCCACAGCGACTATTCAAAAGGCTCCTGTCTTCAAGGAGAAGGAAGTTAGGTGAAAGACGGTTTCGTAAAAGTGAGGTTGCTTCTTAGAGGCAGGTATACGGCACTTTCCTTACGCTTCCACGCAGACGTGTGAAAACGCTTCTGTGTTCACGAGAGAAGGCGTCAGTTGAAAGCTGCCTCGTACCCCGACACGTTTCTCAGAGTTCGGTCTATGGAACTTGCCCTACGCGTTCCCACGCAGGATTGAGATGGCTTATCTCTTTTCTATCGCCAGGAGGGAAGTGGCACGGTTTCCCTCTGTGTTCCTGACTGATTATAGTCCGGCCTCGGTCAGGTGACCCAGATCCGTTGCGCCCTCGAACGCAGGTCCGGGCAGAGTGAGTTCCACAGCGGGGGCTAGGGTTTAGGGTTACGGGGTCTGGGAGATGGTAGGAGGCTAACGATGGCCGTGTGGACAGCTGTCCTGAGGCCTGGCTTGAGGTGGAGCTACCTAGTGTGAAAGCCAGGGTTAGGGGCTGCTTTCCGGGACTAGGCACACCGTGCTTTCGAGGGTCGGGTTTGCGCTCGAATCCTGCCATCAGGACCCTCGCAGTGGCTGCCAGGGGCACAGCTTGCGTCCCTGTCCCTGGAGGATGTGTCCCAATTACCGTCGAGCCGCAGACTTAGTTGGCAGGCCCAGGTTAGGGCCAGAAGCACGCCTCTTGCTAGGGTGAGAGTCCGGGATATGGGAGGCCCCTAGCCGTGGGTGGTGCGCAGAAGTGCCCTGAGGGATGCGTGGAGGGCAAGCAGTAGGGGGAGCGTCTGGCTTCCGAGTTGGCCTCAGGGAGATGCTCCTCGTGGTCCTGGGGTCTAGTGGGTTGCTCACGAGGATCATGGTCTCCAGCACCATCTGGAGCAGGGGCTGCAAGGCGCAGGGTTTCCTTCTCGGTTCTTGCCTGATCGGCCTGGCATAGCCCCAGTGTCCAAAATCCATGTGGGACAACCGTCCAGGGGTGGGGGTCTGGTCGGAGCCACATCCAGGGTAGAGTTTGGGTTCTGGCACTGAAGACGTTAGGGGCCCAGTCGTCTGTGGGGCAGCGTCCTCTCCTGAGGGCTGAGTCTGGGGGACTAGCAGTAGGGTGGGGCTCGGGCTTCGGGCCTGGCCTCAGGGGGCTGCTCCTCGTGTTGCTGAGGTGCAGGGTTCTCATTAGAATCCTGGTGTCCGGCACTATGCCAGGGGTTGCGATTCGCACAGTTCCCCTTCTTCGTCCCCCATTAGCCTGGCACGGCCCAGGTGTCCGGAATCCATTTTGGCCTCACACCTAGGGCTGGGGTCTGGTCGGGGCCACATCCAGGGCCAAGGGTCACGGGTAGAGAGTCCTCAACACTTTGGGGTCCAAGTCAACGGCAGGGCCGTGTCCCATCGTGAAGGCTGAGTGGAGGGCGAGCACTAGGGTGAGGCTCGGGCTTCGGGCTTGGCCTCAGGACATTACTGCTCCTCGTGTTCCCGAGGTGTGGGTCGTGGACTCGATTCGTGATCTCCAGAATCCTCCCAGGGGATGCACGTCGCCCGGCTCCCTTCTCTGTTCCTGCCCGAATCGCCTGGATTGCCCAGGGGCCCCAAATCGGTTTTAGCCTCACAAGAGGCGTTTGGGGGTGCGGGCGTGTGCCGGGGCCACATCCAGGGCTCAGCGTTTGGCTTCTAGTCTTGAAGATGTGAGGGGGCCCCTGCCGCTCTGACGGCAGGGGGCGCCGCAGTACCCTGAGGGCCGAGTGGAGGGCTGGCAGTAAGGGGAGGCTCGGGCTTCGGTCAGTACAGGGCACTTTTCCGTGGGCCTCAACGCCCGCTTTTCTGAACCTCCTTCTCTCTCCAGATAAAGGATGTTCGCTGAAAGCCGGTGCCGCCACAGGGTGGTTCTGTAGCGCTTTCCTTAGGCCTCCACACTGCGCTTGCGAAAAGGCGTCTACCTTCGTGAAACGCGTTGTTAGGGGAGCTTGCATTCTAGCCGGGCTTTTTTCTCTGAGTTCGGTATGTGGCACCGTCCTGAAGCTTTCCACGCAGCTTTGAAATTGCCTGTGGCTTCCGGAAAGATGTTAGCTGTAAGAGCGTTTCTCTTAGGGGCTGTGTCTTGGGGTTAAGGACGGGCCACTTTCCTTATGCTTGCACAGGTACCTTGGGAAACTCTTCTAACTTCCTGGAACAAGATGTGAGGTGGCTGATCCAGTCGGCAGGGCCTTGTTTCTCGGAGTAAAGTGTACTACGGCACTTTCATTAGGCTTCCACAGCCATTTTGGAAAGGATTCTCTTTCCAGGATAGAAGATGTTAGTGGAAAGCTGCCGTGTCGGCAGACTTGCTTTTCCAGTGTTAAGTACAGGGCACTTTCCTTATTCCTTCACACACACACACACACACACACCACACCACACACACACACAAACAGACACACACAAACAGACACACACCGCCCCCCCCCCCCCCCACGGCTGAACATGCTTCTTTCCCTTCAGGAAAGAAGTTGTTCGTTGAAAGACGGTTTCTCGCCAAGGTTTTTTTTTTTTCTCCTGAGAGGTACGTCTATGCACTTTTTCCTTAGGCGTCCGCACACACCCTTGAAAACCCTTCCGTAAGCCAGAAACGAGCTGTGAGTTGAAAGATGCGCTCGTTCCACGCAGGCCTCTTTCTAAGAGCAAGCATATCACACTTTTCCTTGGGCTTCCACACACGCTTTTGAAAAACGTCAGGAAAGCCGTGAGTGGAAGGACGGGTTTTCTACAGTGGTTTTTCATAGAGGTAAGTATATATGGCCCTTTCCTTCGGCTCCCCCGCACACGTTAGAAATGGCTTCTATGTTGGTGAAACAAGACGGGAGCTGAAAGTTGCATTCCGCACAGACTTGCTTTCCACACTTAAGCCTATGGTACTTTCGCCAGGGTTCCCCCCGTGCATTAGGTATCCCTTCCCTAAGCATGAAACCAGGCGTGAGTGGAAAGATGCATTCTACACAACCTTGTTTTCAGAGTTACGTCCATAACCCTTGCGTTATGCTTCCACAGCCACTCTGGAAACTGCTTCTGTAGACCTCAGGAAAGGTGTTCGCCTCAAAGACGGTTTCCCTACGTAATGCTGTTTCATGGAGTAAAGGCTATGGCCCTCTCCTTATGCCTCCACACGTACATTTGGAAACTCTCCTGACCTCATGAGCCCATATGCTAGCTGAAAGATCCATTTCACACAGACTTGTTTCTCAGAGATGAGTACAGGGCACGGCACGTTCCTTGTGCTTCCACAGCGACTATTCAAAAGGCTCCTGTCTTCAAGGAGAAGGAAGTTAGGTGAAAGACGGTTTCGTAAAAGTGAGGTTGCTTCTTAGAGGCAGGTATACGGCACTTTCCTTACGCTTCCACGCAGACGTGTGAAAACGCTTCTGTGTTCACGAGAGAAGGCGTCAGTTGAAAGCTGCCTCGTACCCCGACACGTTTCTCAGAGTTCGGTCTATGGAACTTGCCCTACGCGTTCCCACGCAGGATTGAGATGGCTTATCTCTTTTCTATCGCCAGGAGGGAAGTGGCACGGTTTCCCTCTGTGTTCCTGACTGATTATAGTCCGGCCTCGGTCAGGTGACCCAGATCCGTTGCGCCCTCGAACGCAGGTCCGGGCAGAGTGAGTTCCACAGCGGGGGCTAGGGTTTAGGGTTACGGGGTCTGGGAGATGGTAGGAGGCTAACGATGGCCGTGTGGACAGCTGTCCTGAGGCCTGGCTTGAGGTGGAGCTACCTAGTGTGAAAGCCAGGGTTAGGGGCTGCTTTCCGGGACTAGGCACACCGTGCTTTCGAGGGTCGGGTTTGCGCTCGAATCCTGCCATCAGGACCCTCGCAGTGGCTGCCAGGGGCACAGCTTGCGTCCCTGTCCCTGGAGGATGTGTCCCAATTACCGTCGAGCCGCAGACTTAGTTGGCAGGCCCAGGTTAGGGCCAGAAGCACGCCTCTTGCTAGGGTGAGAGTCCGGGATATGGGAGGCCCCTAGCCGTGGGTGGTGCGCAGAAGTGCCCTGAGGGATGCGTGGAGGGCAAGCAGTAGGGGGAGCGTCTGGCTTCCGAGTTGGCCTCAGGGAGATGCTCCTCGTGGTCCTGGGGTCTAGTGGGTTGCTCACGAGGATCATGGTCTCCAGCACCATCTGGAGCAGGGGCTGCAAGGCGCAGGGTTTCCTTCTCGGTTCTTGCCTGATCGGCCTGGCATAGCCCCAGTGTCCAAAATCCATGTGGGACAACCGTCCAGGGGTGGGGGTCTGGTCGGAGCCACATCCAGGGTAGAGTTTGGGTTCTGGCACTGAAGACGTTAGGGGCCCAGTCGTCTGTGGGGCAGCGTCCTCTCCTGAGGGCTGAGTCTGGGGGACTAGCAGTAGGGTGGGGCTCGGGCTTCGGGCCTGGCCTCAGGGGGCTGCTCCTCGTGTTGCTGAGGTGCAGGGTTCTCATTAGAATCCTGGTGTCCGGCACTATGCCAGGGGTTGCGATTCGCACAGTTCCCCTTCTTCGTCCCCCATTAGCCTGGCACGGCCCAGGTGTCCGGAATCCATTTTGGCCTCACACCTAGGGCTGGGGTCTGGTCGGGGCCACATCCAGGGCCAAGGGTCACGGGTAGAGAGTCCTCAACACTTTGGGGTCCAAGTCAACGGCAGGGCCGTGTCCCATCGTGAAGGCTGAGTGGAGGGCGAGCACTAGGGTGAGGCTCGGGCTTCGGGCTTGGCCTCAGGACATTACTGCTCCTCGTGTTCCCGAGGTGTGGGTCGTGGACTCGATTCGTGATCTCCAGAATCCTCCCAGGGGATGCACGTCGCCCGGCTCCCTTCTCTGTTCCTGCCCGAATCGCCTGGATTGCCCAGGGGCCCAAAATCCGTTTTAGCCTCACAAGAGGCGTTTGGGGGTGCGGGCGTGTGCCGGGGCCACATCCAGGGCTCAGCGTTTGGCTTCTAGTCTTGAAGATGTGAGGGGGCCCCTGCCGCTCTGACGGCAGGGGGCGCCGCAGTACCCTGAGGGCCGAGTGGAGGGCTGGCAGTAAGGGGAGGCTCGGGCTTCGGTCAGTACAGGGCACTTTTCCGTGGGCCTCAACGCCCGCTTTTCTGAACCTCCTTCTCTCTCCAGATAAAGGATGTTCGCTGAAAGCCGGTGCCGCCACAGGGTGGTTCTGTAGCGCTTTCCTTAGGCCTCCACACTGCGCTTGCGAAAAGGCGTCTACCTTCGTGAAACGCGTTGTTAGGGGAGCTTGCATTCTAGCCGGGCTTTTTTCTCTGAGTTCGGTATGTGGCACCGTCCTGAAGCTTTCCACGCAGCTTTGAAATTGCCTGTGGCTTCCGGAAAGATGTTAGCTGTAAGAGCGTTTCTCTTAGGGGCTGTGTCTTGGGGTTAAGGACGGGCCACTTTCCTTATGCTTGCACAGGTACCTTGGGAAACTCTTCTAACTTCCTGGAACAAGATGTGAGGTGGCTGATCCAGTCGGCAGGGCCTTGTTTCTCGGAGTAAAGTGTACTACGGCACTTTCATTAGGCTTCCACAGCCATTTTGGAAAGGATTCTCTTTCCAGGATAGAAGATGTTAGTGGAAAGCTGCCGTGTCGGCAGACTTGCTTTTCCAGTGTTAAGTACAGGGCACTTTCCTTATTCCTTCACACACACACACACACACACACACACCACACCACACACACACACAAACAGACACACACAAACAGACACACACCGCCCCCCCCCCCCCCCACGGCTGAACATGCTTCTTTCCCTTCAGGAAAGAAGTTGTTCTTTGAAAGACGGTTTCTCGCCAAGGTTTTTTTTTTTTCTCCTGAGAGGTACGTCTATGCACTTTTTCCTTAGGCGTCCGCACACACCCTTGAAAACCCTTCCGTAAGCCAGAAACGAGCTGTGAGTTGAAAGATGCGCTCGTTCCACGCAGGCCTCTTTCTAAGAGCAAGCATATCACACTTTTCCTTGGGCTTCCACACACGCTTTTGAAAAACGTCAGGAAAGCCGTGAGTGGAAGGACGGGTTTTCTACAGTGGTTTTTCATAGAGGTAAGTATATATGGCCCTTTCCTTCGGCTCCCCCGCACACGTTAGAAATGGCTTCTATGTTGGTGAAACAAGACGGGAGCTGAAAGTTGCATTCCGCACAGACTTGCTTTCCACACTTAAGCCTATGGTACTTTCGCCAGGGTTCCCCCCGTGCATTAGGTATCCCTTCCCTAAGCATGAAACCAGGCGTGAGTGGAAAGATGCATTCTACACAACCTTGTTTTCAGAGTTACGTCCATAACCCTTGCGTTATGCTTCCACAGCCACTCTGGAAACTGCTTCTGTAGACCTCAGGAAAGGTGTTCGCCTCAAAGACGGTTTCCCTACGTAATGCTGTTTCATGGAGTAAAGGCTATGGCCCTCTCCTTATGCCTCCACACGTACATTTGGAAACTCTCCTGACCTCATGAGCCCATATGCTAGCTGAAAGATCCATTTCACACAGACTTGTTTCTCAGAGATGAGTACAGGGCACGGCACGTTCCTTGTGCTTCCACAGCGACTATTCAAAAGGCTCCTGTCTTCAAGGAGAAGGAAGTTAGGTGAAAGACGGTTTCGTAAAAGTGAGGTTGCTTCTTAGAGGCAGGTATACGGCACTTTCCTTACGCTTCCACGCAGACGTGTGAAAACGCTTCTGTGTTCACGAGAGAAGGCGTCAGTTGAAAGCTGCCTCGTACCCCGACACGTTTCTCAGAGTTCGGTCTATGGAACTTGCCCTACGCGTTCCCACGCAGGATTGAGATGGCTTATCTCTTTTCTATCGCCAGGAGGGAAGTGGCACGGTTTCCCTCTGTGTTCCTGACTGATTATAGTCCGGCCTCGGTCAGGTGACCCAGATCCGTTGCGCCCTCGAACGCAGGTCCGGGCAGAGTGAGTTCCACAGCGGGGGCTAGGGTTTAGGGTTACGGGGTCTGGGAGATGGTAGGAGGCTAACGATGGCCGTGTGGACAGCTGTCCTGAGGCCTGGCTTGAGGTGGAGCTACCTAGTGTGAAAGCCAGGGTTAGGGGCTGCTTTCCGGGACTAGGCACACCGTGCTTTCGAGGGTCGGGTTTGCGCTCGAATCCTGCCATCAGGACCCTCGCAGTGGCTGCCAGGGGCACAGCTTGCGTCCCTGTCCCTGGAGGATGTGTCCCAATTACCGTCGAGCCGCAGACTTAGTTGGCAGGCCCAGGTTAGGGCCAGAAGCACGCCTCTTGCTAGGGTGAGAGTCCGGGATATGGGAGGCCCCTAGCCGTGGGTGGTGCGCAGAAGTGCCCTGAGGGATGCGTGGAGGGCAAGCAGTAGGGGGAGCGTCTGGCTTCCGAGTTGGCCTCAGGGAGATGCTCCTCGTGGTCCTGGGGTCTAGTGGGTTGCTCACGAGGATCATGGTCTCCAGCACCATCTGGAGCAGGGGCTGCAAGGCGCAGGGTTTCCTTCTCGGTTCTTGCCTGATCGGCCTGGCATAGCCCCAGTGTCCAAAATCCATGTGGGACAACCGTCCAGGGGTGGGGGTCTGGTCGGAGCCACATCCAGGGTAGAGTTTGGGTTCTGGCACTGAAGACGTTAGGGGCCCAGTCGTCTGTGGGGCAGCGTCCTCTCCTGAGGGCTGAGTCTGGGGGACTAGCAGTAGGGTGGGGCTCGGGCTTCGGGCCTGGCCTCAGGGGGCTGCTCCTCGTGTTGCTGAGGTGCAGGGTTCTCATTAGAATCCTGGTGTCCGGCACTATGCCAGGGGTTGCGATTCGCACAGTTCCCCTTCTTCGTCCCCCATTAGCCTGGCACGGCCCAGGTGTCCGGAATCCATTTTGGCCTCACACCTAGGGCTGGGGTCTGGTCGGGGCCACATCCAGGGCCAAGGGTCACGGGTAGAGAGTCCTCAACACTTTGGGGTCCAAGTCAACGGCAGGGCCGTGTCCCATCGTGAAGGCTGAGTGGAGGGCGAGCACTAGGGTGAGGCTCGGGCTTCGGGCTTGGCCTCAGGACATTACTGCTCCTCGTGTTCCCGAGGTGTGGGTCGTGGACTCGATTCGTGATCTCCAGAATCCTCCCAGGGGATGCACGTCGCCCGGCTCCCTTCTCTGTTCCTGCCCGAATCGCCTGGATTGCCCAGGGGCCCCAAATCCGTTTTAGCCTCACAAGAGGCGTTTGGGGGTGCGGGCGTGTGCCGGGGCCACATCCAGGGCTCAGCGTTTGGCTTCTAGTCTTGAAGATGTGAGGGGGCCCCTGCCGCTCTGACGGCAGGGGGCGCCGCAGTACCCTGAGGGCCGAGTGGAGGGCTGGCAGTAAGGGGAGGCTCGGGCTTCGGTCAGTACAGGGCACTTTTCCGTGGGCCTCAACGCCCGCTTTTCTGAACCTCCTTCTCTCTCCAGATAAAGGATGTTCGCTGAGAGCCGGTGCCGCCACAGGGTGGTTCTGTAGCGCTTTCCTTAGGCCTCCACACTGCGCTTGCGAAAAGGCGTCTACCTTCGTGAAACGCGTTGTTAGGGGAGCTTGCATTCTAGCCGGGCTTTTTTCTCTGAGTTCGGTATGTGGCACCGTCCTGAAGCTTTCCACGCAGCTTTGAAATTGCCTGTGGCTTCCGGAAAGATGTTAGCTGTAAGAGCGTTTCTCTTAGGGGCTGTGTCTTGGGGTTAAGGACGGGCCACTTTCCTTATGCTTGCACAGGTACCTTGGGAAACTCTTCTAACTTCCTGGAACAAGATGTGAGGTGGCTGATCCAGTCGGCAGGGCCTTGTTTCTCGGAGTAAAGTGTACTACGGCACTTTCATTAGGCTTCCACAGCCATTTTGGAAAGGATTCTCTTTCCAGGATAGAAGATGTTAGTGGAAAGCTGCCGTGTCGGCAGACTTGCTTTTCCAGTGTTAAGTACAGGGCACTTTCCTTATTCCTTCACACACACACACCACACCACACACACACACAAACAGACACACACAAACAGACACACACCGCCCACCCCCCCACGGCTGAACATGCTTCTTTCCCTTCAGGAAAGAAGTTGTTCTTTGAAAGACGGTTTCTCGCCAAGGTTTTTTTTTTTCTCCTGAGAGGTACGTCTATGCACTTTTTCCTTAGGCGTCCGCACACACCCTTGAAAACCCTTCCGTAAGCCAGAAACGAGCTGTGAGTTGAAAGATGCGCTCGTTCCACGCAGGCCTCTTTCTAAGAGCAAGCATATCACACTTTTCCTTGGGCTTCCACACACACTTTTGAAAAACGTCAGGAAAGCCGTGAGTGGAAGGACGGGTTTTCTACAGTGGTTTTTCATAGAGGTAAGTATATATGGCCCTTTCCTTCGGCTCCCCCGCACACGTTAGAAATGGCTTCTATGTTGGTGAAACAAGACGGGAGCTGAAAGTTGCATTCCGCACAGACTTGCTTTCCACACTTAAGCCTATGGTACTTTCGCCAGGGTTCCCCCCGTGCATTAGGTATCCCTTCCCTAAGCATGAAACCAGGCGTGAGTGGAAAGATGCATTCTACACAACCTTGTTTTCAGAGTTACGTCCATAACCCTTGCGTTATGCTTCCACAGCCACTCTGGAAACTGCTTCTGTAGACCTCAGGAAAGGTGTTCGCCTCAAAGACGGTTTCCCTACGTAATGCTGTTTCATGGAGTAAAGGCTATGGCCCTCTCCTTATGCCTCCACACGTACATTTGGAAACTCTCCTGACCTCATGAGCCCATATGCTAGCTGAAAGATCCATTTCACACAGACTTGTTTCTCAGAGATGAGTACAGGGCACGGCACGTTCCTTGTGCTTCCACAGCGACTATTCAAAAGGCTCCTGTCTTCAAGGAGAAGGAAGTTAGGTGAAAGACGGTTTCGTAAAAGTGAGGTTGCTTCTTAGAGGCAGGTATACGGCACTTTCCTTACGCTTCCACGCAGACGTGTGAAAACGCTTCTGTGTTCACGAGAGAAGGCGTCAGTTGAAAGCTGCCTCGTACCCCGACACGTTTCTCAGAGTTCGGTCTATGGAACTTGCCCTACGCGTTCCCACGCAGGATTGAGATGGCTTATCTCTTTTCTATCGCCAGGAGGGAAGTGGCACGGTTTCCCTCTGTGTTCCTGACTGATTATAGTCCGGCCTCGGTCAGGTGACCCAGATCCGTTGCGCCCTCGAACGCAGGTCCGGGCAGAGTGAGTTCCACAGCGGGGGCTAGGGTTTAGGGTTACGGGGTCTGGGAGATGGTAGGAGGCTAACGATGGCCGTGTGGACAGCTGTCCTGAGGCCTGGCTTGAGGTGGAGCTACCTAGTGTGAAAGCCAGGGTTAGGGGCTGCTTTCCGGGACTAGGCACACCGTGCTTTCGAGGGTCGGGTTTGCGCTCGAATCCTGCCATCAGGACCCTCGCAGTGGCTGCCAGGGGCACAGCTTGCGTCCCTGTCCCTGGAGGATGTGTCCCAATTACCGTCGAGCCGCAGACTTAGTTGGCAGGCCCAGGTTAGGGCCAGAAGCACGCCTCTTGCTAGGGTGAGAGTCCGGGATATGGGAGGCCCCTAGCCGTGGGTGGTGCGCAGAAGTGCCCTGAGGGATGCGTGGAGGGCAAGCAGTAGGGGGAGCGTCTGGCTTCCGAGTTGGCCTCAGGGAGATGCTCCTCGTGGTCCTGGGGTCTAGTGGGTTGCTCACGAGGATCATGGTCTCCAGCACCATCTGGAGCAGGGGCTGCAAGGCGCAGGGTTTCCTTCTCGGTTCTTGCCTGATCGGCCTGGCATAGCCCCAGTGTCCAAAATCCATGTGGGACAACCGTCCAGGGGTGGGGGTCTGGTCGGAGCCACATCCAGGGTAGAGTTTGGGTTCTGGCACTGAAGACGTTAGGGGCCCAGTCGTCTGTGGGGCAGCGTCCTCTCCTGAGGGCTGAGTCTGGGGGACTAGCAGTAGGGTGGGGCTCGGGCTTCGGGCCTGGCCTCAGGGGGCTGCTCCTCGTGTTGCTGAGGTGCAGGGTTCTCATTAGAATCCTGGTGTCCGGCACTATGCCAGGGGTTGCGATTCGCACAGTTCCCCTTCTTCGTCCCCCATTAGCCTGGCACGGCCCAGGTGTCCGGAATCCATTTTGGCCTCACACCTAGGGCTGGGGTCTGGTCGGGGCCACATCCAGGGCCAAGGGTCACGGGTAGAGAGTCCTCAACACTTTGGGGTCCAAGTCAACGGCAGGGCCGTGTCCCATCGTGAAGGCTGAGTGGAGGGCGAGCACTAGGGTGAGGCTCGGGCTTCGGGCTTGGCCTCAGGACATTACTGCTCCTCGTGTTCCCGAGGTGTGGGTCGTGGACTCGATTCGTGATCTCCAGAATCCTCCCAGGGGATGCACGTCGCCCGGCTCCCTTCTCTGTTCCTGCCCGAATCGCCTGGATTGCCCAGGGGCCCCAAATCCGTTTTAGCCTCACAAGAGGCGTTTGGGGGTGCGGGCGTGTGCCGGGGCCACATCCAGGGCTCAGCGTTTGGCTTCTAGTCTTGAAGATGTGAGGGGGCCCCTGCCGCTCTGACGGCAGGGGGCGCCGCAGTACCCTGAGGGCCGAGTGGAGGGCTGGCAGTAAGGGGAGGCTCGGGCTTCGGTCAGTACAGGGCACTTTTCCGTGGGCCTCAACGCCCGCTTTTCTGAACCTCCTTCTCTCTCCAGATAAAGGATGTTCGCTGAAAGCCGGTGCCGCCACAGGGTGGTTCTGTAGCGCTTTCCTTAGGCCTCCACACTGCGCTTGCGAAAAGGCGTCTACCTTCGTGAAACGCGTTGTTAGGGGAGCTTGCATTCTAGCCGGGCTTTTTTCTCTGAGTTCGGTATGTGGCACCGTCCTGAAGCTTTCCACGCAGCTTTGAAATTGCCTGTGGCTTCCGGAAAGATGTTAGCTGTAAGAGCGTTTCTCTTAGGGGCTGTGTCTTGGGGTTAAGGACGGGCCACTTTCCTTATGCTTGCACAGGTACCTTGGGAAACTCTTCTAACTTCCTGGAACAAGATGTGAGGTGGCTGATCCAGTCGGCAGGGCCTTGTTTCTCGGAGTAAAGTGTACTACGGCACTTTCATTAGGCTTCCACAGCCATTTTGGAAAGGATTCTCTTTCCAGGATAGAAGATGTTAGTGGAAAGCTGCCGTGTCGGCAGACTTGCTTTTCCAGTGTTAAGTACAGGGCACTTTCCTTATTCCTTCACACACACACACACACACACACACACCACACCACACACACACACAAACAGACACACACAAACAGACACACACCGCCCCCCCCCCCCCCCACGGCTGAACATGCTTCTTTCCCTTCAGGAAAGAAGTTGTTCTTTGAAAGACGGTTTCTCGCCAAGGTTTTTTTTTTTTCTCCTGAGAGGTACGTCTATGCACTTTTTCCTTAGGCGTCCGCACACACCCTTGAAAACCCTTCCGTAAGCCAGAAACGAGCTGTGAGTTGAAAGATGCGCTCGTTCCACGCAGGCCTCTTTCTAAGAGCAAGCATATCACACTTTTCCTTGGGCTTCCACACACGCTTTTGAAAAACGTCAGGAAAGCCGTGAGTGGAAGGACGGGTTTTCTACAGTGGTTTTTCATAGAGGTAAGTATATATGGCCCTTTCCTTCGGCTCCCCCGCACACGTTAGAAATGGCTTCTATGTTGGTGAAACAAGACGGGAGCTGAAAGTTGCATTCCGCACAGACTTGCTTTCCACACTTAAGCCTATGGTACTTTCGCCAGGGTTCCCCCCGTGCATTAGGTATCCCTTCCCTAAGCATGAAACCAGGCGTGAGTGGAAAGATGCATTCTACACAACCTTGTTTTCAGAGTTACGTCCATAACCCTTGCGTTATGCTTCCACAGCCACTCTGGAAACTGCTTCTGTAGACCTCAGGAAAGGTGTTCGCCTCAAAGACGGTTTCCCTACGTAATGCTGTTTCATGGAGTAAAGGCTATGGCCCTCTCCTTATGCCTCCACACGTACATTTGGAAACTCTCCTGACCTCATGAGCCCATATGCTAGCTGAAAGATCCATTTCACACAGACTTGTTTCTCAGAGATGAGTACAGGGCACGGCACGTTCCTTGTGCTTCCACAGCGACTATTCAAAAGGCTCCTGTCTTCAAGGAGAAGGAAGTTAGGTGAAAGACGGTTTCGTAAAAGTGAGGTTGCTTCTTAGAGGCAGGTATACGGCACTTTCCTTACGCTTCCACGCAGACGTGTGAAAACGCTTCTGTGTTCACGAGAGAAGGCGTCAGTTGAAAGCTGCCTCGTACCCCGACACGTTTCTCAGAGTTCGGTCTATGGAACTTGCCCTACGCGTTCCCACGCAGGATTGAGATGGCTTATCTCTTTTCTATCGCCAGGAGGGAAGTGGCACGGTTTCCCTCTGTGTTCCTGACTGATTATAGTCCGGCCTCGGTCAGGTGACCCAGATCCGTTGCGCCCTCGAACGCAGGTCCGGGCAGAGTGAGTTCCACAGCGGGGGCTAGGGTTTAGGGTTACGGGGTCTGGGAGATGGTAGGAGGCTAACGATGGCCGTGTGGACAGCTGTCCTGAGGCCTGGCTTGAGGTGGAGCTACCTAGTGTGAAAGCCAGGGTTAGGGGCTGCTTTCCGGGACTAGGCACACCGTGCTTTCGAGGGTCGGGTTTGCGCTCGAATCCTGCCATCAGGACCCTCGCAGTGGCTGCCAGGGGCACAGCTTGCGTCCCTGTCCCTGGAGGATGTGTCCCAATTACCGTCGAGCCGCAGACTTAGTTGGCAGGCCCAGGTTAGGGCCAGAAGCACGCCTCTTGCTAGGGTGAGAGTCCGGGATATGGGAGGCCCCTAGCCGTGGGTGGTGCGCAGAAGTGCCCTGAGGGATGCGTGGAGGGCAAGCAGTAGGGGGAGCGTCTGGCTTCCGAGTTGGCCTCAGGGAGATGCTCCTCGTGGTCCTGGGGTCTAGTGGGTTGCTCACGAGGATCATGGTCTCCAGCACCATCTGGAGCAGGGGCTGCAAGGCGCAGGGTTTCCTTCTCGGTTCTTGCCTGATCGGCCTGGCATAGCCCCAGTGTCCAAAATCCATGTGGGACAACCGTCCAGGGGTGGGGGTCTGGTCGGAGCCACATCCAGGGTAGAGTTTGGGTTCTGGCACTGAAGACGTTAGGGGCCCAGTCGTCTGTGGGGCAGCGTCCTCTCCTGAGGGCTGAGTCTGGGGGACTAGCAGTAGGGTGGGGCTCGGGCTTCGGGCCTGGCCTCAGGGGGCTGCTCCTCGTGTTGCTGAGGTGCAGGGTTCTCATTAGAATCCTGGTGTCCGGCACTATGCCAGGGGTTGCGATTCGCACAGTTCCCCTTCTTCGTCCCCCATTAGCCTGGCACGGCCCAGGTGTCCGGAATCCATTTTGGCCTCACACCTAGGGCTGGGGTCTGGTCGGGGCCACATCCAGGGCCAAGGGTCACGGGTAGAGAGTCCTCAACACTTTGGGGTCCAAGTCAACGGCAGGGCCGTGTCCCATCGTGAAGGCTGAGTGGAGGGCGAGCACTAGGGTGAGGCTCGGGCTTCGGGCTTGGCCTCAGGACATTACTGCTCCTCGTGTTCCCGAGGTGTGGGTCGTGGACTCGATTCGTGATCTCCAGAATCCTCCCAGGGGATGCACGTCGCCCGGCTCCCTTCTCTGTTCCTGCCCGAATCGCCTGGATTGCCCAGGGGCCCCAAATCCGTTTTAGCCTCACAAGAGGCGTTTGGGGGTGCGGGCGTGTGCCGGGGCCACATCCAGGGCTCAGCGTTTGGCTTCTAGTCTTGAAGATGTGAGGGGGCCCCTGCCGCTCTGACGGCAGGGGGCGCCGCAGTACCCTGAGGGCCGAGTGGAGGGCTGGCAGTAAGGGGAGGCTCGGGCTTCGGTCAGTACAGGGCACTTTTCCGTGGGCCTCAACGCCCGCTTTTCTGAACCTCCTTCTCTCTCCAGATAAAGGATGTTCGCTGAAAGCCGGTGCCGCCACAGGGTGGTTCTGTAGCGCTTTCCTTAGGCCTCCACACTGCGCTTGCGAAAAGGCGTCTACCTTCGTGAAACGCGTTGTTAGGGGAGCTTGCATTCTAGCCGGGCTTTTTTCTCTGAGTTCGGTATGTGGCACCGTCCTGAAGCTTTCCACGCAGCTTTGAAATTGCCTGTGGCTTCCGGAAAGATGTTAGCTGTAAGAGCGTTTCTCTTAGGGGCTGTGTCTTGGGGTTAAGGACGGGCCACTTTCCTTATGCTTGCACAGGTACCTTGGGAAACTCTTCTAACTTCCTGGAACAAGATGTGAGGTGGCTGATCCAGTCGGCAGGGCCTTGTTTCTCGGAGTAAAGTGTACTACGGCACTTTCATTAGGCTTCCACAGCCATTTTGGAAAGGATTCTCTTTCCAGGATAGAAGATGTTAGTGGAAAGCTGCCGTGTCGGCAGACTTGCTTTTCCAGTGTTAAGTACAGGGCACTTTCCTTATTCCTTCACACACACACACACACACACACACACCACACCACACACACACACAAACAGACACACACAAACAGACACACACCGCCCCCCCCCCCCCCCACGGCTGAACATGCTTCTTTCCCTTCAGGAAAGAAGTTGTTCGTTGAAAGACGGTTTCTCGCCAAGGTTTTTTTTTTTTCTCCTGAGAGGTACGTCTATGCACTTTTTCCTTAGGCGTCCGCACACACCCTTGAAAACCCTTCCGTAAGCCAGAAACGAGCTGTGAGTTGAAAGATGCGCTCGTTCCACGCAGGCCTCTTTCTAAGAGCAAGCATATCACACTTTTCCTTGGGCTTCCACACACGCTTTTGAAAAACGTCAGGAAAGCCGTGAGTGGAAGGACGGGTTTTCTACAGTGGTTTTTCATAGAGGTAAGTATATATGGCCCTTTCCTTCGGCTCCCCCGCACACGTTAGAAATGGCTTCTATGTTGGTGAAACAAGACGGGAGCTGAAAGTTGCATTCCGCACAGACTTGCTTTCCACACTTAAGCCTATGGTACTTTCGCCAGGGTTCCCCCCGTGCATTAGGTATCCCTTCCCTAAGCATGAAACCAGGCGTGAGTGGAAAGATGCATTCTACACAACCTTGTTTTCAGAGTTACGTCCATAACCCTTGCGTTATGCTTCCACAGCCACTCTGGAAACTGCTTCTGTAGACCTCAGGAAAGGTGTTCGCCTCAAAGACGGTTTCCCTACGTAATGCTGTTTCATGGAGTAAAGGCTATGGCCCTCTCCTTATGCCTCCACACGTACATTTGGAAACTCTCCTGACCTCATGAGCCCATATGCTAGCTGAAAGATCCATTTCACACAGACTTGTTTCTCAGAGATGAGTACAGGGCACGGCACGTTCCTTGTGCTTCCACAGCGACTATTCAAAAGGCTCCTGTCTTCAAGGAGAAGGAAGTTAGGTGAAAGACGGTTTCGTAAAAGTGAGGTTGCTTCTTAGAGGCAGGTATACGGCACTTTCCTTACGCTTCCACGCAGACGTGTGAAAACGCTTCTGTGTTCACGAGAGAAGGCGTCAGTTGAAAGCTGCCTCGTACCCCGACACGTTTCTCAGAGTTCGGTCTATGGAACTTGCCCTACGCGTTCCCACGCAGGATTGAGATGGCTTATCTCTTTTCTATCGCCAGGAGGGAAGTGGCACGGTTTCCCTCTGTGTTCCTGACTGATTATAGTCCGGCCTCGGTCAGGTGACCCAGATCCGTTGCGCCCTCGAACGCAGGTCCGGGCAGAGTGAGTTCCACAGCGGGGGCTAGGGTTTAGGGTTACGGGGTCTGGGAGATGGTAGGAGGCTAACGATGGCCGTGTGGACAGCTGTCCTGAGGCCTGGCTTGAGGTGGAGCTACCTAGTGTGAAAGCCAGGGTTAGGGGCTGCTTTCCGGGACTAGGCACACCGTGCTTTCGAGGGTCGGGTTTGCGCTCGAATCCTGCCATCAGGACCCTCGCAGTGGCTGCCAGGGGCACAGCTTGCGTCCCTGTCCCTGGAGGATGTGTCCCAATTACCGTCGAGCCGCAGACTTAGTTGGCAGGCCCAGGTTAGGGCCAGAAGCACGCCTCTTGCTAGGGTGAGAGTCCGGGATATGGGAGGCCCCTAGCCGTGGGTGGTGCGCAGAAGTGCCCTGAGGGATGCGTGGAGGGCAAGCAGTAGGGGGAGCGTCTGGCTTCCGAGTTGGCCTCAGGGAGATGCTCCTCGTGGTCCTGGGGTCTAGTGGGTTGCTCACGAGGATCATGGTCTCCAGCACCATCTGGAGCAGGGGCTGCAAGGCGCAGGGTTTCCTTCTCGGTTCTTGCCTGATCGGCCTGGCATAGCCCCAGTGTCCAAAATCCATGTGGGACAACCGTCCAGGGGTGGGGGTCTGGTCGGAGCCACATCCAGGGTAGAGTTTGGGTTCTGGCACTGAAGACGTTAGGGGCCCAGTCGTCTGTGGGGCAGCGTCCTCTCCTGAGGGCTGAGTCTGGGGGACTAGCAGTAGGGTGGGGCTCGGGCTTCGGGCCTGGCCTCAGGGGGCTGCTCCTCGTGTTGCTGAGGTGCAGGGTTCTCATTAGAATCCTGGTGTCCGGCACTATGCCAGGGGTTGCGATTCGCACAGTTCCCCTTCTTCGTCCCCCATTAGCCTGGCACGGCCCAGGTGTCCGGAATCCATTTTGGCCTCACACCTAGGGCTGGGGTCTGGTCGGGGCCACATCCAGGGCCAAGGGTCACGGGTAGAGAGTCCTCAACACTTTGGGGTCCAAGTCAACGGCAGGGCCGTGTCCCATCGTGAAGGCTGAGTGGAGGGCGAGCACTAGGGTGAGGCTCGGGCTTCGGGCTTGGCCTCAGGACATTACTGCTCCTCGTGTTCCCGAGGTGTGGGTCGTGGACTCGATTCGTGATCTCCAGAATCCTCCCAGGGGATGCACGTCGCCCGGCTCCCTTCTCTGTTCCTGCCCGAATCGCCTGGATTGCCCAGGGGCCCCAAATCGGTTTTAGCCTCACAAGAGGCGTTTGGGGGTGCGGGCGTGTGCCGGGGCCACATCCAGGGCTCAGCGTTTGGCTTCTAGTCTTGAAGATGTGAGGGGGCCCCTGCCGCTCTGACGGCAGGGGGCGCCGCAGTACCCTGAGGGCCGAGTGGAGGGCTGGCAGTAAGGGGAGGCTCGGGCTTCGGTCAGTACAGGGCACTTTTCCGTGGGCCTCAACGCCCGCTTTTCTGAACCTCCTTCTCTCTCCAGATAAAGGATGTTCGCTGAAAGCCGGTGCCGCCACAGGGTGGTTCTGTAGCGCTTTCCTTAGGCCTCCACACTGCGCTTGCGAAAAGGCGTCTACCTTCGTGAAACGCGTTGTTAGGGGAGCTTGCATTCTAGCCGGGCTTTTTTCTCTGAGTTCGGTATGTGGCACCGTCCTGAAGCTTTCCACGCAGCTTTGAAATTGCCTGTGGCTTCCGGAAAGATGTTAGCTGTAAGAGCGTTTCTCTTAGGGGCTGTGTCTTGGGGTTAAGGACGGGCCACTTTCCTTATGCTTGCACAGGTACCTTGGGAAACTCTTCTAACTTCCTGGAACAAGATGTGAGGTGGCTGATCCAGTCGGCAGGGCCTTGTTTCTCGGAGTAAAGTGTACTACGGCACTTTCATTAGGCTTCCACAGCCATTTTGGAAAGGATTCTCTTTCCAGGATAGAAGATGTTAGTGGAAAGCTGCCGTGTCGGCAGACTTGCTTTTCCAGTGTTAAGTACAGGGCACTTTCCTTATTCCTTCACACACACACACACACACACACACACCACACCACACACACACACAAACAGACACACACAAACAGACACACACCGCCCCCCCCCCCCCCACGGCTGAACATGCTTCTTTCCCTTCAGGAAAGAAGTTGTTCTTTGAAAGACGGTTTCTCGCCAAGGTTTTTTTTTTTTCTCCTGAGAGGTACGTCTATGCACTTTTTCCTTAGGCGTCCGCACACACCCTTGAAAACCCTTCCGTAAGCCAGAAACGAGCTGTGAGTTGAAAGATGCGCTCGTTCCACGCAGGCCTCTTTCTAAGAGCAAGCATATCACACTTTTCCTTGGGCTTCCACACACGCTTTTGAAAAACGTCAGGAAAGCCGTGAGTGGAAGGACGGGTTTTCTACAGTGGTTTTTCATAGAGGTAAGTATATATGGCCCTTTCCTTCGGCTCCCCCGCACACGTTAGAAATGGCTTCTATGTTGGTGAAACAAGACGGGAGCTGAAAGTTGCATTCCGCACAGACTTGCTTTCCACACTTAAGCCTATGGTACTTTCGCCAGGGTTCCCCCCGTGCATTAGGTATCCCTTCCCTAAGCATGAAACCAGGCGTGAGTGGAAAGATGCATTCTACACAACCTTGTTTTCAGAGTTACGTCCATAACCCTTGCGTTATGCTTCCACAGCCACTCTGGAAACTGCTTCTGTAGACCTCAGGAAAGGTGTTCGCCTCAAAGACGGTTTCCCTACGTAATGCTGTTTCATGGAGTAAAGGCTATGGCCCTCTCCTTATGCCTCCACACGTACATTTGGAAACTCTCCTGACCTCATGAGCCCATATGCTAGCTGAAAGATCCATTTCACACAGACTTGTTTCTCAGAGATGAGTACAGGGCACGGCACGTTCCTTGTGCTTCCACAGCGACTATTCAAAAGGCTCCTGTCTTCAAGGAGAAGGAAGTTAGGTGAAAGACGGTTTCGTAAAAGTGAGGTTGCTTCTTAGAGGCAGGTATACGGCACTTTCCTTACGCTTCCACGCAGACGTGTGAAAACGCTTCTGTGTTCACGAGAGAAGGCGTCAGTTGAAAGCTGCCTCGTACCCCGACACGTTTCTCAGAGTTCGGTCTATGGAACTTGCCCTACGCGTTCCCACGCAGGATTGAGATGGCTTATCTCTTTTCTATCGCCAGGAGGGAAGTGGCACGGTTTCCCTCTGTGTTCCTGACTGATTATAGTCCGGCCTCGGTCAGGTGACCCAGATCCGTTGCGCCCTCGAACGCAGGTCCGGGCAGAGTGAGTTCCACAGCGGGGGCTAGGGTTTAGGGTTACGGGGTCTGGGAGATGGTAGGAGGCTAACGATGGCCGTGTGGACAGCTGTCCTGAGGCCTGGCTTGAGGTGGAGCTACCTAGTGTGAAAGCCAGGGTTAGGGGCTGCTTTCCGGGACTAGGCACACCGTGCTTTCGAGGGTCGGGTTTGCGCTCGAATCCTGCCATCAGGACCCTCGCAGTGGCTGCCAGGGGCACAGCTTGCGTCCCTGTCCCTGGAGGATGTGTCCCAATTACCGTCGAGCCGCAGACTTAGTTGGCAGGCCCAGGTTAGGGCCAGAAGCACGCCTCTTGCTAGGGTGAGAGTCCGGGATATGGGAGGCCCCTAGCCGTGGGTGGTGCGCAGAAGTGCCCTGAGGGATGCGTGGAGGGCAAGCAGTAGGGGGAGCGTCTGGCTTCCGAGTTGGCCTCAGGGAGATGCTCCTCGTGGTCCTGGGGTCTAGTGGGTTGCTCACGAGGATCATGGTCTCCAGCACCATCTGGAGCAGGGGCTGCAAGGCGCAGGGTTTCCTTCTCGGTTCTTGCCTGATCGGCCTGGCATAGCCCCAGTGTCCAAAATCCATGTGGGACAACCGTCCAGGGGTGGGGGTCTGGTCGGAGCCACATCCAGGGTAGAGTTTGGGTTCTGGCACTGAAGACGTTAGGGGCCCAGTCGTCTGTGGGGCAGCGTCCTCTCCTGAGGGCTGAGTCTGGGGGACTAGCAGTAGGGTGGGGCTCGGGCTTCGGGCCTGGCCTCAGGGGGCTGCTCCTCGTGTTGCTGAGGTGCAGGGTTCTCATTAGAATCCTGGTGTCCGGCACTATGCCAGGGGTTGCGATTCGCACAGTTCCCCTTCTTCGTCCCCCATTAGCCTGGCACGGCCCAGGTGTCCGGAATCCATTTTGGCCTCACACCTAGGGCTGGGGTCTGGTCGGGGCCACATCCAGGGCCAAGGGTCACGGGTAGAGAGTCCTCAACACTTTGGGGTCCAAGTCAACGGCAGGGCCGTGTCCCATCGTGAAGGCTGAGTGGAGGGCGAGCACTAGGGTGAGGCTCGGGCTTCGGGCTTGGCCTCAGGACATTACTGCTCCTCGTGTTCCCGAGGTGTGGGTCGTGGACTCGATTCGTGATCTCCAGAATCCTCCCAGGGGATGCACGTCGCCCGGCTCCCTTCTCTGTTCCTGCCCGAATCGCCTGGATTGCCCAGGGGCCCCAAATCCGTTTTAGCCTCACAAGAGGCGTTTGGGGGTGCGGGCGTGTGCCGGGGCCACATCCAGGGCTCAGCGTTTGGCTTCTAGTCTTGAAGATGTGAGGGGGCCCCTGCCGCTCTGACGGCAGGGGGCGCCGCAGTACCCTGAGGGCCGAGTGGAGGGCTGGCAGTAAGGGGAGGCTCGGGCTTCGGTCAGTACAGGGCACTTTTCCGTGGGCCTCAACGCCCGCTTTTCTGAACCTCCTTCTCTCTCCAGATAAAGGATGTTCGCTGAGAGCCGGTGCCGCCACAGGGTGGTTCTGTAGCGCTTTCCTTAGGCCTCCACACTGCGCTTGCGAAAAGGCGTCTACTTTCGTGAAACGCGTTGTTAGGGGAGCTTGCATTCTAGCCGGGCTTTTTTCTCTGAGTTCGGTATGTGGCACCGTCCTGAAGCTTTCCACGCAGCTTTGAAATTGCCTGTGGCTTCCGGAAAGATGTTAGCTGTAAGAGCGTTTCTCTTAGGGGCTGTGTCTTGGGGTTAAGGACGGGCCACTTTCCTTATGCTTGCACAGGTACCTTGGGAAACTCTTCTAACTTCCTGGAACAAGATGTGAGGTGGCTGATCCAGTCGGCAGGGCCTTGTTTCTCGGAGTAAAGTGTACTACGGCACTTTCATTAGGCTTCCACAGCCATTTTGGAAAGGATTCTCTTTCCAGGATAGAAGATGTTAGTGGAAAGCTGCCGTGTCGGCAGACTTGCTTTTCCAGTGTTAAGTACAGGGCACTTTCCTTATTCCTTCACACACACACACACACACACACACACACCACACCACACACACACAAACACACACACACACACACACACACACACCCACGGTTGAACATGCTTCTTTCCCTTCAGGAAAGAAGTTGTTCGTTGAAAGACGGTTTCTCGCCAAGGTTTTTTTTTTTCTCCTGAGAGGTACGTCTATGCACTTTTTCCTTAGGCGTCCGCACACACCCTTGAAAACCCTTCCGTAAGCCAGAAACGAGCTGTGAGTTGAAAGATGCGCTCGTTCCACGCAGGCCTCTTTCTAAGAGCAAGCATATCACACTTTTCCTTGGGCTTCCACACACACTTTTGAAAAACGTCAGGAAAGCCGTGAGTGGAAGGACGGGTTTTCTACAGTGGTTTTTCATAGAGGTAAGTATATATGGCCCTTTCCTTCGGCTCCCCCGCACACGTTAGAAATGGCTTCTATGTTGGTGAAACAAGACGGGAGCTGAAAGTTGCATTCCGCACAGACTTGCTTTCCACACTTAAGCCTATGGTACTTTCGCCAGGGTTCCCCCCGTGCATTAGGTATCCCTTCCCTAAGCATGAAACCAGGCGTGAGTGGAAAGATGCATTCTACACAACCTTGTTTTCAGAGTTACGTCCATAACCCTTGCGTTATGCTTCCACAGCCACTCTGGAAACTGCTTCTGTAGACCTCAGGAAAGGTGTTCGCCTCAAAGACGGTTTCCCTACGTAATGCTGTTTCATGGAGTAAAGGCTATGGCCCTCTCCTTATGCCTCCACACGTACATTTGGAAACTCTCCTGACCTCATGAGCCCATATGCTAGCTGAAAGATCCATTTCACACAGACTTGTTTCTCAGAGATGAGTACAGGGCACGGCACGTTCCTTGTGCTTCCACAGCGACTATTCAAAAGGCTCCTGTCTTCAAGGAGAAGGAAGTTAGGTGAAAGACGGTTTCGTAAAAGTGAGGTTGCTTCTTAGAGGCAGGTATACGGCACTTTCCTTACGCTTCCACGCAGACGTGTGAAAACGCTTCTGTGTTCACGAGAGAAGGCGTCAGTTGAAAGCTGCCTCGTACCCCGACACGTTTCTCAGAGTTCGGTCTATGGAACTTGCCCTACGCGTTCCCACGCAGGATTGAGATGGCTTATCTCTTTTCTATCGCCAGGAGGGAAGTGGCACGGTTTCCCTCTGTGTTCCTGACTGATTATAGTCCGGCCTCGGTCAGGTGACCCAGATCCGTTGCGCCCTCGAACGCAGGTCCGGGCAGAGTGAGTTCCACAGCGGGGGCTAGGGTTTAGGGTTACGGGGTCTGGGAGATGGTAGGAGGCTAACGATGGCCGTGTGGACAGCTGTCCTGAGGCCTGGCTTGAGGTGGAGCTACCTAGTGTGAAAGCCAGGGTTAGGGGCTGCTTTCCGGGACTAGGCACACCGTGCTTTCGAGGGTCGGGTTTGCGCTCGAATCCTGCCATCAGGACCCTCGCAGTGGCTGCCAGGGGCACAGCTTGCGTCCCTGTCCCTGGAGGATGTGTCCCAATTACCGTCGAGCCGCAGACTTAGTTGGCAGGCCCAGGTTAGGGCCAGAAGCACGCCTCTTGCTAGGGTGAGAGTCCGGGATATGGGAGGCCCCTAGCCGTGGGTGGTGCGCAGAAGTGCCCTGAGGGATGCGTGGAGGGCAAGCAGTAGGGGGAGCGTCTGGCTTCCGAGTTGGCCTCAGGGAGATGCTCCTCGTGGTCCTGGGGTCTAGTGGGTTGCTCACGAGGATCATGGTCTCCAGCACCATCTGGAGCAGGGGCTGCAAGGCGCAGGGTTTCCTTCTCGGTTCTTGCCTGATCGGCCTGGCATAGCCCCAGTGTCCAAAATCCATGTGGGACAACCGTCCAGGGGTGGGGGTCTGGTCGGAGCCACATCCAGGGTAGAGTTTGGGTTCTGGCACTGAAGACGTTAGGGGCCCAGTCGTCTGTGGGGCAGCGTCCTCTCCTGAGGGCTGAGTCTGGGGGACTAGCAGTAGGGTGGGGCTCGGGCTTCGGGCCTGGCCTCAGGGGGCTGCTCCTCGTGTTGCTGAGGTGCAGGGTTCTCATTAGAATCCTGGTGTCCGGCACTATGCCAGGGGTTGCGATTCGCACAGTTCCCCTTCTTCGTCCCCCATTAGCCTGGCACGGCCCAGGTGTCCGGAATCCATTTTGGCCTCACACCTAGGGCTGGGGTCTGGTCGGGGCCACATCCAGGGCCAAGGGTCACGGGTAGAGAGTCCTCAACACTTTGGGGTCCAAGTCAACGGCAGGGCCGTGTCCCATCGTGAAGGCTGAGTGGAGGGCGAGCACTAGGGTGAGGCTCGGGCTTCGGGCTTGGCCTCAGGACATTACTGCTCCTCGTGTTCCCGAGGTGTGGGTCGTGGACTCGATTCGTGATCTCCAGAATCCTCCCAGGGGATGCACGTCGCCCGGCTCCCTTCTCTGTTCCTGCCCGAATCGCCTGGATTGCCCAGGGGCCCCAAATCCGTTTTAGCCTCACAAGAGGCGTTTGGGGGTGCGGGCGTGTGCCGGGGCCACATCCAGGGCTCAGCGTTTGGCTTCTAGTCTTGAAGATGTGAGGGGGCCCCTGCCGCTCTGACGGCAGGGGGCGCCGCAGTACCCTGAGGGCCGAGTGGAGGGCTGGCAGTAAGGGGAGGCTCGGGCTTCGGTCAGTACAGGGCACTTTTCCGTGGGCCTCAACGCCCGCTTTTCTGAACCTCCTTCTCTCTCCAGATAAAGGATGTTCGCTGAGAGCCGGTGCCGCCACAGGGTGGTTCTGTAGCGCTTTCCTTAGGCCTCCACACTGCGCTTGCGAAAAGGCGTCTACCTTCGTGAAACGCGTTGTTAGGGGAGCTTGCATTCTAGCCGGGCTTTTTTCTCTGAGTTCGGTATGTGGCACCGTCCTGAAGCTTTCCACGCAGCTTTGAAATTGCCTGTGGCTTCCGGAAAGATGTTAGCTGTAAGAGCGTTTCTCTTAGGGGCTGTGTCTTGGGGTTAAGGACGGGCCACTTTCCTTATGCTTGCACAGGTACCTTGGGAAACTCTTCTAACTTCCTGGAACAAGATGTGAGGTGGCTGATCCAGTCGGCAGGGCCTTGTTTCTCGGAGTAAAGTGTACTACGGCACTTTCATTAGGCTTCCACAGCCATTTTGGAAAGGATTCTCTTTCCAGGATAGAAGATGTTAGTGGAAAGCTGCCGTGTCGGCAGACTTGCTTTTCCAGTGTTAAGTACAGGGCACTTTCCTTATTCCTTCACACACACACACACACACACACACACACCACACCACACACACACAAACACACACACACACACACACACACACACCCACGGTTGAACATGCTTCTTTCCCTTCAGGAAAGAAGTTGTTCGTTGAAAGACGGTTTCTCGCCAAGGTTTTTTTTTTTCTCCTGAGAGGTACGTCTATGCACTTTTTCCTTAGGCGTCCGCACACACCCTTGAAAACCCTTCCGTAAGCCAGAAACGAGCTGTGAGTTGAAAGATGCGCTCGTTCCACGCAGGCCTCTTTCTAAGAGCAAGCATATCACACTTTTCCTTGGGCTTCCACACACACTTTTGAAAAACGTCAGGAAAGCCGTGAGTGGAAGGACGGGTTTTCTACAGTGGTTTTTCATAGAGGTAAGTATATATGGCCCTTTCCTTCGGCTCCCCCGCACACGTTAGAAATGGCTTCTATGTTGGTGAAACAAGACGGGAGCTGAAAGTTGCATTCCGCACAGACTTGCTTTCCACACTTAAGCCTATGGTACTTTCGCCAGGGTTCCCCCCGTGCATTAGGTATCCCTTCCCTAAGCATGAAACCAGGCGTGAGTGGAAAGATGCATTCTACACAACCTTGTTTTCAGAGTTACGTCCATAACCCTTGCGTTATGCTTCCACAGCCACTCTGGAAACTGCTTCTGTAGACCTCAGGAAAGGTGTTCGCCTCAAAGACGGTTTCCCTACGTAATGCTGTTTCATGGAGTAAAGGCTATGGCCCTCTCCTTATGCCTCCACACGTACATTTGGAAACTCTCCTGACCTCATGAGCCCATATGCTAGCTGAAAGATCCATTTCACACAGACTTGTTTCTCAGAGATGAGTACAGGGCACGGCACGTTCCTTGTGCTTCCACAGCGACTATTCAAAAGGCTCCTGTCTTCAAGGAGAAGGAAGTTAGGTGAAAGACGGTTTCGTAAAAGTGAGGTTGCTTCTTAGAGGCAGGTATACGGCACTTTCCTTACGCTTCCACGCAGACGTGTGAAAACGCTTCTGTGTTCACGAGAGAAGGCGTCAGTTGAAAGCTGCCTCGTACCCCGACACGTTTCTCAGAGTTCGGTCTATGGAACTTGCCCTACGCGTTCCCACGCAGGATTGAGATGGCTTATCTCTTTTCTATCGCCAGGAGGGAAGTGGCACGGTTTCCCTCTGTGTTCCTGACTGATTATAGTCCGGCCTCGGTCAGGTGACCCAGATCCGTTGCGCCCTCGAACGCAGGTCCGGGCAGAGTGAGTTCCACAGCGGGGGCTAGGGTTTAGGGTTACGGGGTCTGGGAGATGGTAGGAGGCTAACGATGGCCGTGTGGACAGCTGTCCTGAGGCCTGGCTTGAGGTGGAGCTACCTAGTGTGAAAGCCAGGGTTAGGGGCTGCTTTCCGGGACTAGGCACACCGTGCTTTCGAGGGTCGGGTTTGCGCTCGAATCCTGCCATCAGGACCCTCGCAGTGGCTGCCAGGGGCACAGCTTGCGTCCCTGTCCCTGGAGGATGTGTCCCAATTACCGTCGAGCCGCAGACTTAGTTGGCAGGCCCAGGTTAGGGCCAGAAGCACGCCTCTTGCTAGGGTGAGAGTCCGGGATATGGGAGGCCCCTAGCCGTGGGTGGTGCGCAGAAGTGCCCTGAGGGATGCGTGGAGGGCAAGCAGTAGGGGGAGCGTCTGGCTTCCGAGTTGGCCTCAGGGAGATGCTCCTCGTGGTCCTGGGGTCTAGTGGGTTGCTCACGAGGATCATGGTCTCCAGCACCATCTGGAGCAGGGGCTGCAAGGCGCAGGGTTTCCTTCTCGGTTCTTGCCTGATCGGCCTGGCATAGCCCCAGTGTCCAAAATCCATGTGGGACAACCGTCCAGGGGTGGGGGTCTGGTCGGAGCCACATCCAGGGTAGAGTTTGGGTTCTGGCACTGAAGACGTTAGGGGCCCAGTCGTCTGTGGGGCAGCGTCCTCTCCTGAGGGCTGAGTCTGGGGGACTAGCAGTAGGGTGGGGCTCGGGCTTCGGGCCTGGCCTCAGGGGGCTGCTCCTCGTGTTGCTGAGGTGCAGGGTTCTCATTAGAATCCTGGTGTCCGGCACTATGCCAGGGGTTGCGATTCGCACAGTTCCCCTTCTTCGTCCCCCATTAGCCTGGCACGGCCCAGGTGTCCGGAATCCATTTTGGCCTCACACCTAGGGCTGGGGTCTGGTCGGGGCCACATCCAGGGCCAAGGGTCACGGGTAGAGAGTCCTCAACACTTTGGGGTCCAAGTCAACGGCAGGGCCGTGTCCCATCGTGAAGGCTGAGTGGAGGGCGAGCACTAGGGTGAGGCTCGGGCTTCGGGCTTGGCCTCAGGACATTACTGCTCCTCGTGTTCCCGAGGTGTGGGTCGTGGACTCGATTCGTGATCTCCAGAATCCTCCCAGGGGATGCACGTCGCCCGGCTCCCTTCTCTGTTCCTGCCCGAATCGCCTGGATTGCCCAGGGGCCCCAAATCCGTTTTAGCCTCACAAGAGGCGTTTGGGGGTGCGGGCGTGTGCCGGGGCCACATCCAGGGCTCAGCGTTTGGCTTCTAGTCTTGAAGATGTGAGGGGGCCCCTGCCGCTCTGACGGCAGGGGGCGCCGCAGTACCCTGAGGGCCGAGTGGAGGGCTGGCAGTAAGGGGAGGCTCGGGCTTCGGTCAGTACAGGGCACTTTTCCGTGGGCCTCAACGCCCGCTTTTCTGAACCTCCTTCTCTCTCCAGATAAAGGATGTTCGCTGAGAGCCGGTGCCGCCACAGGGTGGTTCTGTAGCGCTTTCCTTAGGCCTCCACACTGCGCTTGCGAAAAGGCGTCTACCTTCGTGAAACGCGTTGTTAGGGGAGCTTGCATTCTAGCCGGGCTTTTTTCTCTGAGTTCGGTATGTGGCACCGTCCTGAAGCTTTCCACGCAGCTTTGAAATTGCCTGTGGCTTCCGGAAAGATGTTAGCTGTAAGAGCGTTTCTCTTAGGGGCTGTGTCTTGGGGTTAAGGACGGGCCACTTTCCTTATGCTTGCACAGGTACCTTGGGAAACTCTTCTAACTTCCTGGAACAAGATGTGAGGTGGCTGATCCAGTCGGCAGGGCCTTGTTTCTCGGAGTAAAGTGTACTACGGCACTTTCATTAGGCTTCCACAGCCATTTTGGAAAGGATTCTCTTTCCAGGATAGAAGATGTTAGTGGAAAGCTGCCGTGTCGGCAGACTTGCTTTTCCAGTGTTAAGTACAGGGCACTTTCCTTATTCCTTCACACACACACACACACACACACACACCACACCACACACACACACAAACAGACACACACAAACAGACACACACCGCCCCCCCCCCCCCCCCCACGGCTGAACATGCTTCTTTCCCTTTAGGAAAGAAGTTGTTCTTTGAAAGACGGTTTCTCGCCAAGGTTTTTTTTTTTTCTCCTGAGAGGTACGTCTATGCACTTTTTCCTTAGGCGTCCGCACACACCCTTGAAAACCCTTCCGTAAGCCAGAAACGAGCTGTGAGTTGAAAGATGCGCTCGTTCCACGCAGGCCTCTTTCTAAGAGCAAGCATATCACACTTTTCCTTGGGCTTCCACACACGCTTTTGAAAAACGTCAGGAAAGCCGTGAGTGGAAGGACGGGTTTTCTACAGTGGTTTTTCATAGAGGTAAGTATATATGGCCCTTTCCTTCGGCTCCCCCGCACACGTTAGAAATGGCTTCTATGTTGGTGAAACAAGACGGGAGCTGAAAGTTGCATTCCGCACAGACTTGCTTTCCACACTTAAGCCTATGGTACTTTCGCCAGGGTTCCCCCCGTGCATTAGGTATCCCTTCCCTAAGCATGAAACCAGGCGTGAGTGGAAAGATGCATTCTACACAACCTTGTTTTCAGAGTTACGTCCATAACCCTTGCGTTATGCTTCCACAGCCACTCTGGAAACTGCTTCTGTAGACCTCAGGAAAGGTGTTCGCCTCAAAGACGGTTTCCCTACGTAATGCTGTTTCATGGAGTAAAGGCTATGGCCCTCTCCTTATGCCTCCACACGTACATTTGGAAACTCTCCTGACCTCATGAGCCCATATGCTAGCTGAAAGATCCATTTCACACAGACTTGTTTCTCAGAGATGAGTACAGGGCACGGCACGTTCCTTGTGCTTCCACAGCGACTATTCAAAAGGCTCCTGTCTTCAAGGAGAAGGAAGTTAGGTGAAAGACGGTTTCGTAAAAGTGAGGTTGCTTCTTAGAGGCAGGTATACGGCACTTTCCTTACGCTTCCACGCAGACGTGTGAAAACGCTTCTGTGTTCACGAGAGAAGGCGTCAGTTGAAAGCTGCCTCGTACCCCGACACGTTTCTCAGAGTTCGGTCTATGGAACTTGCCCTACGCGTTCCCACGCAGGATTGAGATGGCTTATCTCTTTTCTATCGCCAGGAGGGAAGTGGCACGGTTTCCCTCTGTGTTCCTGACTGATTATAGTCCGGCCTCGGTCAGGTGACCCAGATCCGTTGCGCCCTCGAACGCAGGTCCGGGCAGAGTGAGTTCCACAGCGGGGGCTAGGGTTTAGGGTTACGGGGTCTGGGAGATGGTAGGAGGCTAACGATGGCCGTGTGGACAGCTGTCCTGAGGCCTGGCTTGAGGTGGAGCTACCTAGTGTGAAAGCCAGGGTTAGGGGCTGCTTTCCGGGACTAGGCACACCGTGCTTTCGAGGGTCGGGTTTGCGCTCGAATCCTGCCATCAGGACCCTCGCAGTGGCTGCCAGGGGCACAGCTTGCGTCCCTGTCCCTGGAGGATGTGTCCCAATTACCGTCGAGCCGCAGACTTAGTTGGCAGGCCCAGGTTAGGGCCAGAAGCACGCCTCTTGCTAGGGTGAGAGTCCGGGATATGGGAGGCCCCTAGCCGTGGGTGGTGCGCAGAAGTGCCCTGAGGGATGCGTGGAGGGCAAGCAGTAGGGGGAGCGTCTGGCTTCCGAGTTGGCCTCAGGGAGATGCTCCTCGTGGTCCTGGGGTCTAGTGGGTTGCTCACGAGGATCATGGTCTCCAGCACCATCTGGAGCAGGGGCTGCAAGGCGCAGGGTTTCCTTCTCGGTTCTTGCCTGATCGGCCTGGCATAGCCCCAGTGTCCAAAATCCATGTGGGACAACCGTCCAGGGGTGGGGGTCTGGTCGGAGCCACATCCAGGGTAGAGTTTGGGTTCTGGCACTGAAGACGTTAGGGGCCCAGTCGTCTGTGGGGCAGCGTCCTCTCCTGAGGGCTGAGTCTGGGGGACTAGCAGTAGGGTGGGGCTCGGGCTTCGGGCCTGGCCTCAGGGGGCTGCTCCTCGTGTTGCTGAGGTGCAGGGTTCTCATTAGAATCCTGGTGTCCGGCACTATGCCAGGGGTTGCGATTCGCACAGTTCCCCTTCTTCGTCCCCCATTAGCCTGGCACGGCCCAGGTGTCCGGAATCCATTTTGGCCTCACACCTAGGGCTGGGGTCTGGTCGGGGCCACATCCAGGGCCAAGGGTCACGGGTAGAGAGTCCTCAACACTTTGGGGTCCAAGTCAACGGCAGGGCCGTGTCCCATCGTGAAGGCTGAGTGGAGGGCGAGCACTAGGGTGAGGCTCGGGCTTCGGGCTTGGCCTCAGGACATTACTGCTCCTCGTGTTCCCGAGGTGTGGGTCGTGGACTCGATTCGTGATCTCCAGAATCCTCCCAGGGGATGCACGTCGCCCGGCTCCCTTCTCTGTTCCTGCCCGAATCGCCTGGATTGCCCAGGGGCCCCAAATCCGTTTTAGCCTCACAAGAGGCGTTTGGGGGTGCGGGCGTGTGCCGGGGCCACATCCAGGGCTCAGCGTTTGGCTTCTAGTCTTGAAGATGTGAGGGGGCCCCTGCCGCTCTGACGGCAGGGGGCGCCGCAGTACCCTGAGGGCCGAGTGGAGGGCTGGCAGTAAGGGGAGGCTCGGGCTTCGGTCAGTACAGGGCACTTTTCCGTGGGCCTCAACGCCCGCTTTTCTGAACCTCCTTCTCTCTCCAGATAAAGGATGTTCGCTGAAAGCCGGTGCCGCCACAGGGTGGTTCTGTAGCGCTTTCCTTAGGCCTCCACACTGCGCTTGCGAAAAGGCGTCTACCTTCGTGAAACGCGTTGTTAGGGGAGCTTGCATTCTAGCCGGGCTTTTTTCTCTGAGTTCGGTATGTGGCACCGTCCTGAAGCTTTCCACGCAGCTTTGAAATTGCCTGTGGCTTCCGGAAAGATGTTAGCTGTAAGAGCGTTTCTCTTAGGGGCTGTGTCTTGGGGTTAAGGACGGGCCACTTTCCTTATGCTTGCACAGGTACCTTGGGAAACTCTTCTAACTTCCTGGAACAAGATGTGAGGTGGCTGATCCAGTCGGCAGGGCCTTGTTTCTCGGAGTAAAGTGTACTACGGCACTTTCATTAGGCTTCCACAGCCATTTTGGAAAGGATTCTCTTTCCAGGATAGAAGATCTTAGTGGAAAGCTGCCGTGTCGGCAGACTTGCTTTTCCAGTGTTAAGTACAGGGCACTTTCCTTATTCCTTCACACACACACACACACACACACACACACCACACCACACACACACACAAACAGACACACACAAACAGACACACACCGCCCCCCCCCCCCCCACGGCTGAACATGCTTCTTTCCCTTCAGGAAAGATGTTGTTCTTTGAAAGACGGTTTCTCGCCAAGGTTTTTTTTTTTTCTCCTGAGAGGTACGTCTATGCACTTTTTCCTTAGGCGTCCGCACACACCCTTGAAAACCCTTCCGTAAGCCAGAAACGAGCTGTGAGTTGAAAGATGCGCTCGTTCCACGCAGGCCTCTTTCTAAGAGCAAGCATATCACACTTTTCCTTGGGCTTCCACACACGCTTTTGAAAAACGTCAGGAAAGCCGTGAGTGGAAGGACGGGTTTTCTACAGTGGTTTTTCATAGAGGTAAGTATATATGGCCCTTTCCTTCGGCTCCCCCGCACACGTTAGAAATGGCTTCTATGTTGGTGAAACAAGACGGGAGCTGAAAGTTGCATTCCGCACAGACTTGCTTTCCACACTTAAGCCTATGGTACTTTCGCCAGGGTTCCCCCCGTGCATTAGGTATCCCTTCCCTAAGCATGAAACCAGGCGTGAGTGGAAAGATGCATTCTACACAACCTTGTTTTCAGAGTTACGTCCATAACCCTTGCGTTATGCTTCCACAGCCACTCTGGAAACTGCTTCTGTAGACCTCAGGAAAGGTGTTCGCCTCAAAGACGGTTTCCCTACGTAATGCTGTTTCATGGAGTAAAGGCTATGGCCCTCTCCTTATGCCTCCACACGTACATTTGGAAACTCTCCTGACCTCATGAGCCCATATGCTAGCTGAAAGATCCATTTCACACAGACTTGTTTCTCAGAGATGAGTACAGGGCACGGCACGTTCCTTGTGCTTCCACAGCGACTATTCAAAAGGCTCCTGTCTTCAAGGAGAAGGAAGTTAGGTGAAAGACGGTTTCGTAAAAGTGAGGTTGCTTCTTAGAGGCAGGTATACGGCACTTTCCTTACGCTTCCACGCAGACGTGTGAAAACGCTTCTGTGTTCACGAGAGAAGGCGTCAGTTGAAAGCTGCCTCGTACCCCGACACGTTTCTCAGAGTTCGGTCTATGGAACTTGCCCTACGCGTTCCCACGCAGGATTGAGATGGCTTATCTCTTTTCTATCGCCAGGAGGGAAGTGGCACGGTTTCCCTCTGTGTTCCTGACTGATTATAGTCCGGCCTCGGTCAGGTGACCCAGATCCGTTGCGCCCTCGAACGCAGGTCCGGGCAGAGTGAGTTCCACAGCGGGGGCTAGGGTTTAGGGTTACGGGGTCTGGGAGATGGTAGGAGGCTAACGATGGCCGTGTGGACAGCTGTCCTGAGGCCTGGCTTGAGGTGGAGCTACCTAGTGTGAAAGCCAGGGTTAGGGGCTGCTTTCCGGGACTAGGCACACCGTGCTTTCGAGGGTCGGGTTTGCGCTCGAATCCTGCCATCAGGACCCTCGCAGTGGCTGCCAGGGGCACAGCTTGCGTCCCTGTCCCTGGAGGATGTGTCCCAATTACCGTCGAGCCGCAGACTTAGTTGGCAGGCCCAGGTTAGGGCCAGAAGCACGCCTCTTGCTAGGGTGAGAGTCCGGGATATGGGAGGCCCCTAGCCGTGGGTGGTGCGCAGAAGTGCCCTGAGGGATGCGTGGAGGGCAAGCAGTAGGGGGAGCGTCTGGCTTCCGAGTTGGCCTCAGGGAGATGCTCCTCGTGGTCCTGGGGTCTAGTGGGTTGCTCACGAGGATCATGGTCTCCAGCACCATCTGGAGCAGGGGCTGCAAGGCGCAGGGTTTCCTTCTCGGTTCTTGCCTGATCGGCCTGGCATAGCCCCAGTGTCCAAAATCCATGTGGGACAACCGTCCAGGGGTGGGGGTCTGGTCGGAGCCACATCCAGGGTAGAGTTTGGGTTCTGGCACTGAAGACGTTAGGGGCCCAGTCGTCTGTGGGGCAGCGTCCTCTCCTGAGGGCTGAGTCTGGGGGACTAGCAGTAGGGTGGGGCTCGGGCTTCGGGCCTGGCCTCAGGGGGCTGCTCCTCGTGTTGCTGAGGTGCAGGGTTCTCATTAGAATCCTGGTGTCCGGCACTATGCCAGGGGTTGCGATTCGCACAGTTCCCCTTCTTCGTCCCCCATTAGCCTGGCACGGCCCAGGTGTCCGGAATCCATTTTGGCCTCACACCTAGGGCTGGGGTCTGGTCGGGGCCACATCCAGGGCCAAGGGTCACGGGTAGAGAGTCCTCAACACTTTGGGGTCCAAGTCAACGGCAGGGCCGTGTCCCATCGTGAAGGCTGAGTGGAGGGCGAGCACTAGGGTGAGGCTCGGGCTTCGGGCTTGGCCTCAGGACATTACTGCTCCTCGTGTTCCCGAGGTGTGGGTCGTGGACTCGATTCGTGATCTCCAGAATCCTCCCAGGGGATGCACGTCGCCCGGCTCCCTTCTCTGTTCCTGCCCGAATCGCCTGGATTGCCCAGGGGCCCCAAATCCGTTTTAGCCTCACAAGAGGCGTTTGGGGGTGCGGGCGTGTGCCGGGGCCACATCCAGGGCTCAGCGTTTGGCTTCTAGTCTTGAAGATGTGAGGGGGCCCCTGCCGCTCTGACGGCAGGGGGCGCCGCAGTACCCTGAGGGCCGAGTGGAGGGCTGGCAGTAAGGGGAGGCTCGGGCTTCGGTCAGTACAGGGCACTTTTCCGTGGGCCTCAACGCCCGCTTTTCTGAACCTCCTTCTCTCTCCAGATAAAGGATGTTCGCTGAAAGCCGGTGCCGCCACAGGGTGGTTCTGTAGCGCTTTCCTTAGGCCTCCACACTGCGCTTGCGAAAAGGCGTCTACCTTCGTGAAACGCGTTGTTAGGGGAGCTTGCATTCTAGCCGGGCTTTTTTCTCTGAGTTCGGTATGTGGCACCGTCCTGAAGCTTTCCACGCAGCTTTGAAATTGCCTGTGGCTTCCGGAAAGATGTTAGCTGTAAGAGCGTTTCTCTTAGGGGCTGTGTCTTGGGGTTAAGGACGGGCCACTTTCCTTATGCTTGCACAGGTACCTTGGGAAACTCTTCTAACTTCCTGGAACAAGATGTGAGGTGGCTGATCCAGTCGGCAGGGCCTTGTTTCTCGGAGTAAAGTGTACTACGGCACTTTCATTAGGCTTCCACAGCCATTTTGGAAAGGATTCTCTTTCCAGGATAGAAGATCTTAGTGGAAAGCTGCCGTGTCGGCAGACTTGCTTTTCCAGTGTTAAGTACAGGGCACTTTCCTTATTCCTTCACACACACACACACACACACACACCACACCACACACACACACAAACAGACACACACAAACAGACACACACCGCCCCCCCCCCCCCCACGGCTGAACATGCTTCTTTCCCTTCAGGAAAGAAGTTGTTCTTTGAAAGACGGTTTCTCGCCAAGGTTTTTTTTTTTCTCCTGAGAGGTACGTCTATGCACTTTTTCCTTAGGCGTCCGCACACACCCTTGAAAACCCTTCCGTAAGCCAGAAACGAGCTGTGAGTTGAAAGATGCGCTCGTTCCACGCAGGCCTCTTTCTAAGAGCAAGCATATCACACTTTTCCTTGGGCTTCCACACACACTTTTGAAAAACGTCAGGAAAGCCGTGAGTGGAAGGACGGGTTTTCTACAGTGGTTTTTCATAGAGGTAAGTATATATGGCCCTTTCCTTCGGCTCCCCCGCACACGTTAGAAATGGCTTCTATGTTGGTGAAACAAGACGGGAGCTGAAAGTTGCATTCCGCACAGACTTGCTTTCCACACTTAAGCCTATGGTACTTTCGCCAGGGTTCCCCCCGTGCATTAGGTATCCCTTCCCTAAGCATGAAACCAGGCGTGAGTGGAAAGATGCATTCTACACAACCTTGTTTTCAGAGTTACGTCCATAACCCTTGCGTTATGCTTCCACAGCCACTCTGGAAACTGCTTCTGTAGACCTCAGGAAAGGTGTTCGCCTCAAAGACGGTTTCCCTACGTAATGCTGTTTCATGGAGTAAAGGCTATGGCCCTCTCCTTATGCCTCCACACGTACATTTGGAAACTCTCCTGACCTCATGAGCCCATATGCTAGCTGAAAGATCCATTTCACACAGACTTGTTTCTCAGAGATGAGTACAGGGCACGGCACGTTCCTTGTGCTTCCACAGCGACTATTCAAAAGGCTCCTGTCTTCAAGGAGAAGGAAGTTAGGTGAAAGACGGTTTCGTAAAAGTGAGGTTGCTTCTTAGAGGCAGGTATACGGCACTTTCCTTACGCTTCCACGCAGACGTGTGAAAACGCTTCTGTGTTCACGAGAGAAGGCGTCAGTTGAAAGCTGCCTCGTACCCCGACACGTTTCTCAGAGTTCGGTCTATGGAACTTGCCCTACGCGTTCCCACGCAGGATTGAGATGGCTTATCTCTTTTCTATCGCCAGGAGGGAAGTGGCACGGTTTCCCTCTGTGTTCCTGACTGATTATAGTCCGGCCTCGGTCAGGTGACCCAGATCCGTTGCGCCCTCGAACGCAGGTCCGGGCAGAGTGAGTTCCACAGCGGGGGCTAGGGTTTAGGGTTACGGGGTCTGGGAGATGGTAGGAGGCTAACGATGGCCGTGTGGACAGCTGTCCTGAGGCCTGGCTTGAGGTGGAGCTACCTAGTGTGAAAGCCAGGGTTAGGGGCTGCTTTCCGGGACTAGGCACACCGTGCTTTCGAGGGTCGGGTTTGCGCTCGAATCCTGCCATCAGGACCCTCGCAGTGGCTGCCAGGGGCACAGCTTGCGTCCCTGTCCCTGGAGGATGTGTCCCAATTACCGTCGAGCCGCAGACTTAGTTGGCAGGCCCAGGTTAGGGCCAGAAGCACGCCTCTTGCTAGGGTGAGAGTCCGGGATATGGGAGGCCCCTAGCCGTGGGTGGTGCGCAGAAGTGCCCTGAGGGATGCGTGGAGGGCAAGCAGTAGGGGGAGCGTCTGGCTTCCGAGTTGGCCTCAGGGAGATGCTCCTCGTGGTCCTGGGGTCTAGTGGGTTGCTCACGAGGATCATGGTCTCCAGCACCATCTGGAGCAGGGGCTGCAAGGCGCAGGGTTTCCTTCTCGGTTCTTGCCTGATCGGCCTGGCATAGCCCCAGTGTCCAAAATCCATGTGGGACAACCGTCCAGGGGTGGGGGTCTGGTCGGAGCCACATCCAGGGTAGAGTTTGGGTTCTGGCACTGAAGACGTTAGGGGCCCAGTCGTCTGTGGGGCAGCGTCCTCTCCTGAGGGCTGAGTCTGGGGGACTAGCAGTAGGGTGGGGCTCGGGCTTCGGGCCTGGCCTCAGGGGGCTGCTCCTCGTGTTGCTGAGGTGCAGGGTTCTCATTAGAATCCTGGTGTCCGGCACTATGCCAGGGGTTGCGATTCGCACAGTTCCCCTTCTTCGTCCCCCATTAGCCTGGCACGGCCCAGGTGTCCGGAATCCATTTTGGCCTCACACCTAGGGCTGGGGTCTGGTCGGGGCCACATCCAGGGCCAAGGGTCACGGGTAGAGAGTCCTCAACACTTTGGGGTCCAAGTCAACGGCAGGGCCGTGTCCCATCGTGAAGGCTGAGTGGAGGGCGAGCACTAGGGTGAGGCTCGGGCTTCGGGCTTGGCCTCAGGACATTACTGCTCCTCGTGTTCCCGAGGTGTGGGTCGTGGACTCGATTCGTGATCTCCAGAATCCTCCCAGGGGATGCACGTCGCCCGGCTCCCTTCTCTGTTCCTGCCCGAATCGCCTGGATTGCCCAGGGGCCCCAAATCCGTTTTAGCCTCACAAGAGGCGTTTGGGGGTGCGGGCGTGTGCCGGGGCCACATCCAGGGCTCAGCGTTTGGCTTCTAGTCTTGAAGATGTGAGGGGGCCCCTGCCGCTCTGACGGCAGGGGGCGCCGCAGTACCCTGAGGGCCGAGTGGAGGGCTGGCAGTAAGGGGAGGCTCGGGCTTCGGTCAGTACAGGGCACTTTTCCGTGGGCCTCAACGCCCGCTTTTCTGAACCTCCTTCTCTCTCCAGATAAAGGATGTTCGCTGAAAGCCGGTGCCGCCACAGGGTGGTTCTGTAGCGCTTTCCTTAGGCCTCCACACTGCGCTTGCGAAAAGGCGTCTACCTTCGTGAAACGCGTTGTTAGGGGAGCTTGCATTCTAGCCGGGCTTTTTTCTCTGAGTTCGGTATGTGGCACCGTCCTGAAGCTTTCCACGCAGCTTTGAAATTGCCTGTGGCTTCCGGAAAGATGTTAGCTGTAAGAGCGTTTCTCTTAGGGGCTGTGTCTTGGGGTTAAGGACGGGCCACTTTCCTTATGCTTGCACAGGTACCTTGGGAAACTCTTCTAACTTCCTGGAACAAGATGTGAGGTGGCTGATCCAGTCGGCAGGGCCTTGTTTCTCGGAGTAAAGTGTACTACGGCACTTTCATTAGGCTTCCACAGCCATTTTGGAAAGGATTCTCTTTCCAGGATAGAAGATGTTAGTGGAAAGCTGCCGTGTCGGCAGACTTGCTTTTCCAGTGTTAAGTACAGGGCACTTTCCTTATTCCTTCACACACACACACACACACACACACACCACACCACACACACACACAAACAGACACACACAAACAGACACACACCGCCCCCCCCCCCCCCACGGCTGAACATGCTTCTTTCCCTTCAGGAAAGAAGTTGTTCTTTGAAAGACGGTTTCTCGCCAAGGTTTTTTTTTTTCTCCTGAGAGGTACGTCTATGCACTTTTTCCTTAGGCGTCCGCACACACCCTTGAAAACCCTTCCGTAAGCCAGAAACGAGCTGTGAGTTGAAAGATGCGCTCGTTCCACGCAGGCCTCTTTCTAAGAGCAAGCATATCACACTTTTCCTTGGGCTTCCACACACGCTTTTGAAAAACGTCAGGAAAGCCGTGAGTGGAAGGACGGGTTTTCTACAGTGGTTTTTCATAGAGGTAAGTATATATGGCCCTTTCCTTCGGCTCCCCCGCACACGTTAGAAATGGCTTCTATGTTGGTGAAACAAGACGGGAGCTGAAAGTTGCATTCCGCACAGACTTGCTTTCCACACTTAAGCCTATGGTACTTTCGCCAGGGTTCCCCCCGTGCATTAGGTATCCCTTCCCTAAGCATGAAACCAGGCGTGAGTGGAAAGATGCATTCTACACAACCTTGTTTTCAGAGTTACGTCCATAACCCTTGCGTTATGCTTCCACAGCCACTCTGGAAACTGCTTCTGTAGACCTCAGGAAAGGTGTTCGCCTCAAAGACGGTTTCCCTACGTAATGCTGTTTCATGGAGTAAAGGCTATGGCCCTCTCCTTATGCCTCCACACGTACATTTGGAAACTCTCCTGACCTCATGAGCCCATATGCTAGCTGAAAGATCCATTTCACACAGACTTGTTTCTCAGAGATGAGTACAGGGCACGGCACGTTCCTTGTGCTTCCACAGCGACTATTCAAAAGGCTCCTGTCTTCAAGGAGAAGGAAGTTAGGTGAAAGACGGTTTCGTAAAAGTGAGGTTGCTTCTTAGAGGCAGGTATACGGCACTTTCCTTACGCTTCCACGCAGACGTGTGAAAACGCTTCTGTGTTCACGAGAGAAGGCGTCAGTTGAAAGCTGCCTCGTACCCCGACACGTTTCTCAGAGTTCGGTCTATGGAACTTGCCCTACGCGTTCCCACGCAGGATTGAGATGGCTTATCTCTTTTCTATCGCCAGGAGGGAAGTGGCACGGTTTCCCTCTGTGTTCCTGACTGATTATAGTCCGGCCTCGGTCAGGTGACCCAGATCCGTTGCGCCCTCGAACGCAGGTCCGGGCAGAGTGAGTTCCACAGCGGGGGCTAGGGTTTAGGGTTACGGGGTCTGGGAGATGGTAGGAGGCTAACGATGGCCGTGTGGACAGCTGTCCTGAGGCCTGGCTTGAGGTGGAGCTACCTAGTGTGAAAGCCAGGGTTAGGGGCTGCTTTCCGGGACTAGGCACACCGTGCTTTCGAGGGTCGGGTTTGCGCTCGAATCCTGCCATCAGGACCCTCGCAGTGGCTGCCAGGGGCACAGCTTGCGTCCCTGTCCCTGGAGGATGTGTCCCAATTACCGTCGAGCCGCAGACTTAGTTGGCAGGCCCAGGTTAGGGCCAGAAGCACGCCTCTTGCTAGGGTGAGAGTCCGGGATATGGGAGGCCCCTAGCCGTGGGTGGTGCGCAGAAGTGCCCTGAGGGATGCGTGGAGGGCAAGCAGTAGGGGGAGCGTCTGGCTTCCGAGTTGGCCTCAGGGAGATGCTCCTCGTGGTCCTGGGGTCTAGTGGGTTGCTCACGAGGATCATGGTCTCCAGCACCATCTGGAGCAGGGGCTGCAAGGCGCAGGGTTTCCTTCTCGGTTCTTGCCTGATCGGCCTGGCATAGCCCCAGTGTCCAAAATCCATGTGGGACAACCGTCCAGGGGTGGGGGTCTGGTCGGAGCCACATCCAGGGTAGAGTTTGGGTTCTGGCACTGAAGACGTTAGGGGCCCAGTCGTCTGTGGGGCAGCGTCCTCTCCTGAGGGCTGAGTCTGGGGGACTAGCAGTAGGGTGGGGCTCGGGCTTCGGGCCTGGCCTCAGGGGGCTGCTCCTCGTGTTGCTGAGGTGCAGGGTTCTCATTAGAATCCTGGTGTCCGGCACTATGCCAGGGGTTGCGATTCGCACAGTTCCCCTTCTTCGTCCCCCATTAGCCTGGCACGGCCCAGGTGTCCGGAATCCATTTTGGCCTCACACCTAGGGCTGGGGTCTGGTCGGGGCCACATCCAGGGCCAAGGGTCACGGGTAGAGAGTCCTCAACACTTTGGGGTCCAAGTCAACGGCAGGGCCGTGTCCCATCGTGAAGGCTGAGTGGAGGGCGAGCACTAGGGTGAGGCTCGGGCTTCGGGCTTGGCCTCAGGACATTACTGCTCCTCGTGTTCCCGAGGTGTGGGTCGTGGACTCGATTCGTGATCTCCAGAATCCTCCCAGGGGATGCACGTCGCCCGGCTCCCTTCTCTGTTCCTGCCCGAATCGCCTGGATTGCCCAGGGGCCCCAAATCCGTTTTAGCCTCACAAGAGGCGTTTGGGGGTGCGGGCGTGTGCCGGGGCCACATCCAGGGCTCAGCGTTTGGCTTCTAGTCTTGAAGATGTGAGGGGGCCCCTGCCGCTCTGACGGCAGGGGGCGCCGCAGTACCCTGAGGGCCGAGTGGAGGGCTGGCAGTAAGGGGAGGCTCGGGCTTCGGTCAGTACAGGGCACTTTTCCGTGGGCCTCAACGCCCGCTTTTCTGAACCTCCTTCTCTCTCCAGATAAAGGATGTTCGCTGAAAGCCGGTGCCGCCACAGGGTGGTTCTGTAGCGCTTTCCTTAGGCCTCCACACTGCGCTTGCGAAAAGGCGTCTACCTTCGTGAAACGCGTTGTTAGGGGAGCTTGCATTCTAGCCGGGCTTTTTTCTCTGAGTTCGGTATGTGGCACCGTCCTGAAGCTTTCCACGCAGCTTTGAAATTGCCTGTGGCTTCCGGAAAGATGTTAGCTGTAAGAGCGTTTCTCTTAGGGGCTGTGTCTTGGGGTTAAGGACGGGCCACTTTCCTTATGCTTGCACAGGTACCTTGGGAAACTCTTCTAACTTCCTGGAACAAGATGTGAGGTGGCTGATCCAGTCGGCAGGGCCTTGTTTCTCGGAGTAAAGTGTACTACGGCACTTTCATTAGGCTTCCACAGCCATTTTGGAAAGGATTCTCTTTCCAGGATAGAAGATGTTAGTGGAAAGCTGCCGTGTCGGCAGACTTGCTTTTCCAGTGTTAAGTACAGGGCACTTTCCTTATTCCTTCACACACACACACACACACACACACACCACACCACACACACACACAAACAGACACACACAAACAGACACACACCGCCCCCCCCCCCCCCCACGGCTGAACATGCTTCTTTCCCTTCAGGAAAGAAGTTGTTCTTTGAAAGACGGTTTCTCGCCAAGGTTTTTTTTTTTCTCCTGAGAGGTACGTCTATGCACTTTTTCCTTAGGCGTCCGCACACACCCTTGAAAACCCTTCCGTAAGCCAGAAACGAGCTGTGAGTTGAAAGATGCGCTCGTTCCACGCAGGCCTCTTTCTAAGAGCAAGCATATCACACTTTTCCTTGGGCTTCCACACACACTTTTGAAAAACGTCAGGAAAGCCGTGAGTGGAAGGACGGGTTTTCTACAGTGGTTTTTCATAGAGGTAAGTATATATGGCCCTTTCCTTCGGCTCCCCCGCACACGTTAGAAATGGCTTCTATGTTGGTGAAACAAGACGGGAGCTGAAAGTTGCATTCCGCACAGACTTGCTTTCCACACTTAAGCCTATGGTACTTTCGCCAGGGTTCCCCCCGTGCATTAGGTATCCCTTCCCTAAGCATGAAACCAGGCGTGAGTGGAAAGATGCATTCTACACAACCTTGTTTTCAGAGTTACGTCCATAACCCTTGCGTTATGCTTCCACAGCCACTCTGGAAACTGCTTCTGTAGACCTCAGGAAAGGTGTTCGCCTCAAAGACGGTTTCCCTACGTAATGCTGTTTCATGGAGTAAAGGCTATGGCCCTCTCCTTATGCCTCCACACGTACATTTGGAAACTCTCCTGACCTCATGAGCCCATATGCTAGCTGAAAGATCCATTTCACACAGACTTGTTTCTCAGAGATGAGTACAGGGCACGGCACGTTCCTTGTGCTTCCACAGCGACTATTCAAAAGGCTCCTGTCTTCAAGGAGAAGGAAGTTAGGTGAAAGACGGTTTCGTAAAAGTGAGGTTGCTTCTTAGAGGCAGGTATACGGCACTTTCCTTACGCTTCCACGCAGACGTGTGAAAACGCTTCTGTGTTCACGAGAGAAGGCGTCAGTTGAAAGCTGCCTCGTACCCCGACACGTTTCTCAGAGTTCGGTCTATGGAACTTGCCCTACGCGTTCCCACGCAGGATTGAGATGGCTTATCTCTTTTCTATCGCCAGGAGGGAAGTGGCACGGTTTCCCTCTGTGTTCCTGACTGATTATAGTCCGGCCTCGGTCAGGTGACCCAGATCCGTTGCGCCCTCGAACGCAGGTCCGGGCAGAGTGAGTTCCACAGCGGGGGCTAGGGTTTAGGGTTACGGGGTCTGGGAGATGGTAGGAGGCTAACGATGGCCGTGTGGACAGCTGTCCTGAGGCCTGGCTTGAGGTGGAGCTACCTAGTGTGAAAGCCAGGGTTAGGGGCTGCTTTCCGGGACTAGGCACACCGTGCTTTCGAGGGTCGGGTTTGCGCTCGAATCCTGCCATCAGGACCCTCGCAGTGGCTGCCAGGGGCACAGCTTGCGTCCCTGTCCCTGGAGGATGTGTCCCAATTACCGTCGAGCCGCAGACTTAGTTGGCAGGCCCAGGTTAGGGCCAGAAGCACGCCTCTTGCTAGGGTGAGAGTCCGGGATATGGGAGGCCCCTAGCCGTGGGTGGTGCGCAGAAGTGCCCTGAGGGATGCGTGGAGGGCAAGCAGTAGGGGGAGCGTCTGGCTTCCGAGTTGGCCTCAGGGAGATGCTCCTCGTGGTCCTGGGGTCTAGTGGGTTGCTCACGAGGATCATGGTCTCCAGCACCATCTGGAGCAGGGGCTGCAAGGCGCAGGGTTTCCTTCTCGGTTCTTGCCTGATCGGCCTGGCATAGCCCCAGTGTCCAAAATCCATGTGGGACAACCGTCCAGGGGTGGGGGTCTGGTCGGAGCCACATCCAGGGTAGAGTTTGGGTTCTGGCACTGAAGACGTTAGGGGCCCAGTCGTCTGTGGGGCAGCGTCCTCTCCTGAGGGCTGAGTCTGGGGGACTAGCAGTAGGGTGGGGCTCGGGCTTCGGGCCTGGCCTCAGGGGGCTGCTCCTCGTGTTGCTGAGGTGCAGGGTTCTCATTAGAATCCTGGTGTCCGGCACTATGCCAGGGGTTGCGATTCGCACAGTTCCCCTTCTTCGTCCCCCATTAGCCTGGCACGGCCCAGGTGTCCGGAATCCATTTTGGCCTCACACCTAGGGCTGGGGTCTGGTCGGGGCCACATCCAGGGCCAAGGGTCACGGGTAGAGAGTCCTCAACACTTTGGGGTCCAAGTCAACGGCAGGGCCGTGTCCCATCGTGAAGGCTGAGTGGAGGGCGAGCACTAGGGTGAGGCTCGGGCTTCGGGCTTGGCCTCAGGACATTACTGCTCCTCGTGTTCCCGAGGTGTGGGTCGTGGACTCGATTCGTGATCTCCAGAATCCTCCCAGGGGATGCACGTCGCCCGGCTCCCTTCTCTGTTCCTGCCCGAATCGCCTGGATTGCCCAGGGGCCCCAAATCCGTTTTAGCCTCACAAGAGGCGTTTGGGGGTGCGGGCGTGTGCCGGGGCCACATCCAGGGCTCAGCGTTTGGCTTCTAGTCTTGAAGATGTGAGGGGGCCCCTGCCGCTCTGACGGCAGGGGGCGCCGCAGTACCCTGAGGGCCGAGTGGAGGGCTGGCAGTAAGGGGAGGCTCGGGCTTCGGTCAGTACAGGGCACTTTTCCGTGGGCCTCAACGCCCGCTTTTCTGAACCTCCTTCTCTCTCCAGATAAAGGATGTTCGCTGAAAGCCGGTGCCGCCACAGGGTGGTTCTGTAGCGCTTTCCTTAGGCCTCCACACTGTGCTTGCGAAAAGGCGTCTACCTTCGTGAAACGCGTTGTTAGGGGAGCTTGCATTCTAGCCGGGCTTTTTTCTCTGAGTTCGGTATGTGGCACCGTCCTGAAGCTTTCCACGCAGCTTTGAAATTGCCTGTGGCTTCCGGAAAGATGTTAGCTGTAAGAGCGTTTCTCTTAGGGGCTGTGTCTTGGGGTTAAGGACGGGCCACTTTCCTTATGCTTGCACAGGTACCTTGGGAAACTCTTCTAACTTCCTGGAACAAGATGTGAGGTGGCTGATCCAGTCGGCAGGGCCTTGTTTCTCGGAGTAAAGTGTACTACGGCACTTTCATTAGGCTTCCACAGCCATTTTGGAAAGGATTCTCTTTCCAGGATAGAAGATGTTAGTGGAAAGCTGCCGTGTCGGCAGACTTGCTTTTCCAGTGTTAAGTACAGGGCACTTTCCTTATTCCTTCACACACACACACACACACACACACACACCACACCACACACACACAAACACACACACACACACACACACACACACCCACGGTTGAACATGCTTCTTTCCCTTCAGGAAAGAAGTTGTTCGTTGAAAGACGGTTTCTCGCCAAGGTTTTTTTTTTTCTCCTGAGAGGTACGTCTATGCACTTTTTCCTTAGGCGTCCGCACACACCCTTGAAAACCCTTCCGTAAGCCAGAAACGAGCTGTGAGTTGAAAGATGCGCTCGTTCCACGCAGGCCTCTTTCTAAGAGCAAGCATATCACACTTTTCCTTGGGCTTCCACACACACTTTTGAAAAACGTCAGGAAAGCCGTGAGTGGAAGGACGGGTTTTCTACAGTGGTTTTTCATAGAGGTAAGTATATATGGCCCTTTCCTTCGGCTCCCCCGCACACGTTAGAAATGGCTTCTATGTTGGTGAAACAAGACGGGAGCTGAAAGTTGCATTCCGCACAGACTTGCTTTCCACACTTAAGCCTATGGTACTTTCGCCAGGGTTCCCCCCGTGCATTAGGTATCCCTTCCCTAAGCATGAAACCAGGCGTGAGTGGAAAGATGCATTCTACACAACCTTGTTTTCAGAGTTACGTCCATAACCCTTGCGTTATGCTTCCACAGCCACTCTGGAAACTGCTTCTGTAGACCTCAGGAAAGGTGTTCGCCTCAAAGACGGTTTCCCTACGTAATGCTGTTTCATGGAGTAAAGGCTATGGCCCTCTCCTTATGCCTCCACACGTACATTTGGAAACTCTCCTGACCTCATGAGCCCATATGCTAGCTGAAAGATCCATTTCACACAGACTTGTTTCTCAGAGATGAGTACAGGGCACGGCACGTTCCTTGTGCTTCCACAGCGACTATTCAAAAGGCTCCTGTCTTCAAGGAGAAGGAAGTTAGGTGAAAGACGGTTTCGTAAAAGTGAGGTTGCTTCTTAGAGGCAGGTATACGGCACTTTCCTTACGCTTCCACGCAGACGTGTGAAAACGCTTCTGTGTTCACGAGAGAAGGCGTCAGTTGAAAGCTGCCTCGTACCCCGACACGTTTCTCAGAGTTCGGTCTATGGAACTTGCCCTACGCGTTCCCACGCAGGATTGAGATGGCTTATCTCTTTTCTATCGCCAGGAGGGAAGTGGCACGGTTTCCCTCTGTGTTCCTGACTGATTATAGTCCGGCCTCGGTCAGGTGACCCAGATCCGTTGCGCCCTCGAACGCAGGTCCGGGCAGAGTGAGTTCCACAGCGGGGGCTAGGGTTTAGGGTTACGGGGTCTGGGAGATGGTAGGAGGCTAACGATGGCCGTGTGGACAGCTGTCCTGAGGCCTGGCTTGAGGTGGAGCTACCTAGTGTGAAAGCCAGGGTTAGGGGCTGCTTTCCGGGACTAGGCACACCGTGCTTTCGAGGGTCGGGTTTGCGCTCGAATCCTGCCATCAGGACCCTCGCAGTGGCTGCCAGGGGCACAGCTTGCGTCCCTGTCCCTGGAGGATGTGTCCCAATTACCGTCGAGCCGCAGACTTAGTTGGCAGGCCCAGGTTAGGGCCAGAAGCACGCCTCTTGCTAGGGTGAGAGTCCGGGATATGGGAGGCCCCTAGCCGTGGGTGGTGCGCAGAAGTGCCCTGAGGGATGCGTGGAGGGCAAGCAGTAGGGGGAGCGTCTGGCTTCCGAGTTGGCCTCAGGGAGATGCTCCTCGTGGTCCTGGGGTCTAGTGGGTTGCTCACGAGGATCATGGTCTCCAGCACCATCTGGAGCAGGGGCTGCAAGGCGCAGGGTTTCCTTCTCGGTTCTTGCCTGATCGGCCTGGCATAGCCCCAGTGTCCAAAATCCATGTGGGACAACCGTCCAGGGGTGGGGGTCTGGTCGGAGCCACATCCAGGGTAGAGTTTGGGTTCTGGCACTGAAGACGTTAGGGGCCCAGTCGTCTGTGGGGCAGCGTCCTCTCCTGAGGGCTGAGTCTGGGGGACTAGCAGTAGGGTGGGGCTCGGGCTTCGGGCCTGGCCTCAGGGGGCTGCTCCTCGTGTTGCTGAGGTGCAGGGTTCTCATTAGAATCCTGGTGTCCGGCACTATGCCAGGGGTTGCGATTCGCACAGTTCCCCTTCTTCGTCCCCCATTAGCCTGGCACGGCCCAGGTGTCCGGAATCCATTTTGGCCTCACACCTAGGGCTGGGGTCTGGTCGGGGCCACATCCAGGGCCAAGGGTCACGGGTAGAGAGTCCTCAACACTTTGGGGTCCAAGTCAACGGCAGGGCCGTGTCCCATCGTGAAGGCTGAGTGGAGGGCGAGCACTAGGGTGAGGCTCGGGCTTCGGGCTTGGCCTCAGGACATTACTGCTCCTCGTGTTCCCGAGGTGTGGGTCGTGGACTCGATTCGTGATCTCCAGAATCCTCCCAGGGGATGCACGTCGCCCGGCTCCCTTCTCTGTTCCTGCCCGAATCGCCTGGATTGCCCAGGGGCCCCAAATCGGTTTTAGCCTCACAAGAGGCGTTTGGGGGTGCGGGCGTGTGCCGGGGCCACATCCAGGGCTCAGCGTTTGGCTTCTAGTCTTGAAGATGTGAGGGGGCCCCTGCCGCTCTGACGGCAGGGGGCGCCGCAGTACCCTGAGGGCCGAGTGGAGGGCTGGCAGTAAGGGGAGGCTCGGGCTTCGGTCAGTACAGGGCACTTTTCCGTGGGCCTCAACGCCCGCTTTTCTGAACCTCCTTCTCTCTCCAGATAAAGGATGTTCGCTGAAAGCCGGTGCCGCCACAGGGTGGTTCTGTAGCGCTTTCCTTAGGCCTCCACACTGCGCTTGCGAAAAGGCGTCTACCTTCGTGAAACGCGTTGTTAGGGGAGCTTGCATTCTAGCCGGGCTTTTTTCTCTGAGTTCGGTATGTGGCACCGTCCTGAAGCTTTCCACGCAGCTTTGAAATTGCCTGTGGCTTCCGGAAAGATGTTAGCTGTAAGAGCGTTTCTCTTAGGGGCTGTGTCTTGGGGTTAAGGACGGGCCACTTTCCTTATGCTTGCACAGGTACCTTGGGAAACTCTTCTAACTTCCTGGAACAAGATGTGAGGTGGCTGATCCAGTCGGCAGGGCCTTGTTTCTCGGAGTAAAGTGTACTACGGCACTTTCATTAGGCTTCCACAGCCATTTTGGAAAGGATTCTCTTTCCAGGATAGAAGATGTTAGTGGAAAGCTGCCGTGTCGGCAGACTTGCTTTTCCAGTGTTAAGTACAGGGCACTTTCCTTATTCCTTCACACACACACACACACACACACACACCACACCACACACACACACAAACAGACACACACAAACAGACACACACCGCCCCCCCCCCCCCCACGGCTGAACATGCTTCTTTCCCTTCAGGAAAGAAGTTGTTCTTTGAAAGACGGTTTCTCGCCAAGGTTTTTTTTTTTTCTCCTGAGAGGTACGTCTATGCACTTTTTCCTTAGGCGTCCGCACACACCCTTGAAAACCCTTCCGTAAGCCAGAAACGAGCTGTGAGTTGAAAGATGCGCTCGTTCCACGCAGGCCTCTTTCTAAGAGCAAGCATATCACACTTTTCCTTGGGCTTCCACACACACTTTTGAAAAACGTCAGGAAAGCCGTGAGTGGAAGGACGGGTTTTCTACAGTGGTTTTTCATAGAGGTAAGTATATATGGCCCTTTCCTTCGGCTCCCCCGCACACGTTAGAAATGGCTTCTATGTTGGTGAAACAAGACGGGAGCTGAAAGTTGCATTCCGCACAGACTTGCTTTCCACACTTAAGCCTATGGTACTTTCGCCAGGGTTCCCCCCGTGCATTAGGTATCCCTTCCCTAAGCATGAAACCAGGCGTGAGTGGAAAGATGCATTCTACACAACCTTGTTTTCAGAGTTACGTCCATAACCCTTGCGTTATGCTTCCACAGCCACTCTGGAAACTGCTTCTGTAGACCTCAGGAAAGGTGTTCGCCTCAAAGACGGTTTCCCTACGTAATGCTGTTTCATGGAGTAAAGGCTATGGCCCTCTCCTTATGCCTCCACACGTACATTTGGAAACTCTCCTGACCTCATGAGCCCATATGCTAGCTGAAAGATCCATTTCACACAGACTTGTTTCTCAGAGATGAGTACAGGGCACGGCACGTTCCTTGTGCTTCCACAGCGACTATTCAAAAGGCTCCTGTCTTCAAGGAGAAGGAAGTTAGGTGAAAGACGGTTTCGTAAAAGTGAGGTTGCTTCTTAGAGGCAGGTATACGGCACTTTCCTTACGCTTCCACGCAGACGTGTGAAAACGCTTCTGTGTTCACGAGAGAAGGCGTCAGTTGAAAGCTGCCTCGTACCCCGACACGTTTCTCAGAGTTCGGTCTATGGAACTTGCCCTACGCGTTCCCACGCAGGATTGAGATGGCTTATCTCTTTTCTATCGCCAGGAGGGAAGTGGCACGGTTTCCCTCTGTGTTCCTGACTGATTATAGTCCGGCCTCGGTCAGGTGACCCAGATCCGTTGCGCCCTCGAACGCAGGTCCGGGCAGAGTGAGTTCCACAGCGGGGGCTAGGGTTTAGGGTTACGGGGTCTGGGAGATGGTAGGAGGCTAACGATGGCCGTGTGGACAGCTGTCCTGAGGCCTGGCTTGAGGTGGAGCTACCTAGTGTGAAAGCCAGGGTTAGGGGCTGCTTTCCGGGACTAGGCACACCGTGCTTTCGAGGGTCGGGTTTGCGCTCGAATCCTGCCATCAGGACCCTCGCAGTGGCTGCCAGGGGCACAGCTTGCGTCCCTGTCCCTGGAGGATGTGTCCCAATTACCGTCGAGCCGCAGACTTAGTTGGCAGGCCCAGGTTAGGGCCAGAAGCACGCCTCTTGCTAGGGTGAGAGTCCGGGATATGGGAGGCCCCTAGCCGTGGGTGGTGCGCAGAAGTGCCCTGAGGGATGCGTGGAGGGCAAGCAGTAGGGGGAGCGTCTGGCTTCCGAGTTGGCCTCAGGGAGATGCTCCTCGTGGTCCTGGGGTCTAGTGGGTTGCTCACGAGGATCATGGTCTCCAGCACCATCTGGAGCAGGGGCTGCAAGGCGCAGGGTTTCCTTCTCGGTTCTTGCCTGATCGGCCTGGCATAGCCCCAGTGTCCAAAATCCATGTGGGACAACCGTCCAGGGGTGGGGGTCTGGTCGGAGCCACATCCAGGGTAGAGTTTGGGTTCTGGCACTGAAGACGTTAGGGGCCCAGTCGTCTGTGGGGCAGCGTCCTCTCCTGAGGGCTGAGTCTGGGGGACTAGCAGTAGGGTGGGGCTCGGGCTTCGGGCCTGGCCTCAGGGGGCTGCTCCTCGTGTTGCTGAGGTGCAGGGTTCTCATTAGAATCCTGGTGTCCGGCACTATGCCAGGGGTTGCGATTCGCACAGTTCCCCTTCTTCGTCCCCCATTAGCCTGGCACGGCCCAGGTGTCCGGAATCCATTTTGGCCTCACACCTAGGGCTGGGGTCTGGTCGGGGCCACATCCAGGGCCAAGGGTCACGGGTAGAGAGTCCTCAACACTTTGGGGTCCAAGTCAACGGCAGGGCCGTGTCCCATCGTGAAGGCTGAGTGGAGGGCGAGCACTAGGGTGAGGCTCGGGCTTCGGGCTTGGCCTCAGGACATTACTGCTCCTCGTGTTCCCGAGGTGTGGGTCGTGGACTCGATTCGTGATCTCCAGAATCCTCCCAGGGGATGCACGTCGCCCGGCTCCCTTCTCTGTTCCTGCCCGAATCGCCTGGATTGCCCAGGGGCCCCAAATCCGTTTTAGCCTCACAAGAGGCGTTTGGGGGTGCGGGCGTGTGCCGGGGCCACATCCAGGGCTCAGCGTTTGGCTTCTAGTCTTGAAGATGTGAGGGGGCCCCTGCCGCTCTGACGGCAGGGGGCGCCGCAGTACCCTGAGGGCCGAGTGGAGGGCTGGCAGTAAGGGGAGGCTCGGGCTTCGGTCAGTACAGGGCACTTTTCCGTGGGCCTCAACGCCCGCTTTTCTGAACCTCCTTCTCTCTCCAGATAAAGGATGTTCGCTGAAAGCCGGTGCCGCCACAGGGTGGTTCTGTAGCGCTTTCCTTAGGCCTCCACACTGCGCTTGCGAAAAGGCGTCTACCTTCGTGAAACGCGTTGTTAGGGGAGCTTGCATTCTAGCCGGGCTTTTTTCTCTGAGTTCGGTATGTGGCACCGTCCTGAAGCTTTCCACGCAGCTTTGAAATTGCCTGTGGCTTCCGGAAAGATGTTAGCTGTAAGAGCGTTTCTCTTAGGGGCTGTGTCTTGGGGTTAAGGACGGGCCACTTTCCTTATGCTTGCACAGGTACCTTGGGAAACTCTTCTAACTTCCTGGAACAAGATGTGAGGTGGCTGATCCAGTCGGCAGGGCCTTGTTTCTCGGAGTAAAGTGTACTACGGCACTTTCATTAGGCTTCCACAGCCATTTTGGAAAGGATTCTCTTTCCAGGATAGAAGATGTTAGTGGAAAGCTGCCGTGTCGGCAGACTTGCTTTTCCAGTGTTAAGTACAGGGCACTTTCCTTATTCCTTCACACACACACACACACACACACACACACCACACCACACACACACACAAACAGACACACACAAACAGACACACACCGCCCCCCCCCCCCCCCACGGCTGAACATGCTTCTTTCCCTTCAGGAAAGAAGTTGTTCTTTGAAAGACGGTTTCTCGCCAAGGTTTTTTTTTTTCTCCTGAGAGGTACGTCTATGCACTTTTTCCTTAGGCGTCCGCACACACCCTTGAAAACCCTTCCGTAAGCCAGAAACGAGCTGTGAGTTGAAAGATGCGCTCGTTCCACGCAGGCCTCTTTCTAAGAGCAAGCATATCACACTTTTCCTTGGGCTTCCACACACACTTTTGAAAAACGTCAGGAAAGCCGTGAGTGGAAGGACGGGTTTTCTACAGTGGTTTTTCATAGAGGTAAGTATATATGGCCCTTTCCTTCGGCTCCCCCGCACACGTTAGAAATGGCTTCTATGTTGGTGAAACAAGACGGGAGCTGAAAGTTGCATTCCGCACAGACTTGCTTTCCACACTTAAGCCTATGGTACTTTCGCCAGGGTTCCCCCCGTGCATTAGGTATCCCTTCCCTAAGCATGAAACCAGGCGTGAGTGGAAAGATGCATTCTACACAACCTTGTTTTCAGAGTTACGTCCATAACCCTTGCGTTATGCTTCCACAGCCACTCTGGAAACTGCTTCTGTAGACCTCAGGAAAGGTGTTCGCCTCAAAGACGGTTTCCCTACGTAATGCTGTTTCATGGAGTAAAGGCTATGGCCCTCTCCTTATGCCTCCACACGTACATTTGGAAACTCTCCTGACCTCATGAGCCCATATGCTAGCTGAAAGATCCATTTCACACAGACTTGTTTCTCAGAGATGAGTACAGGGCACGGCACGTTCCTTGTGCTTCCACAGCGACTATTCAAAAGGCTCCTGTCTTCAAGGAGAAGGAAGTTAGGTGAAAGACGGTTTCGTAAAAGTGAGGTTGCTTCTTAGAGGCAGGTATACGGCACTTTCCTTACGCTTCCACGCAGACGTGTGAAAACGCTTCTGTGTTCACGAGAGAAGGCGTCAGTTGAAAGCTGCCTCGTACCCCGACACGTTTCTCAGAGTTCGGTCTATGGAACTTGCCCTACGCGTTCCCACGCAGGATTGAGATGGCTTATCTCTTTTCTATCGCCAGGAGGGAAGTGGCACGGTTTCCCTCTGTGTTCCTGACTGATTATAGTCCGGCCTCGGTCAGGTGACCCAGATCCGTTGCGCCCTCGAACGCAGGTCCGGGCAGAGTGAGTTCCACAGCGGGGGCTAGGGTTTAGGGTTACGGGGTCTGGGAGATGGTAGGAGGCTAACGATGGCCGTGTGGACAGCTGTCCTGAGGCCTGGCTTGAGGTGGAGCTACCTAGTGTGAAAGCCAGGGTTAGGGGCTGCTTTCCGGGACTAGGCACACCGTGCTTTCGAGGGTCGGGTTTGCGCTCGAATCCTGCCATCAGGACCCTCGCAGTGGCTGCCAGGGGCACAGCTTGCGTCCCTGTCCCTGGAGGATGTGTCCCAATTACCGTCGAGCCGCAGACTTAGTTGGCAGGCCCAGGTTAGGGCCAGAAGCACACCTCTTGCTAGGGTGAGAGTCCGGGATATGGGAGGCCCCTAGCCGTGGGTGGTGCGCAGAAGTGCCCTGAGGGATGCGTGGAGGGCAAGCAGTAGGGGGAGCGTCTGGCTTCCGAGTTGGCCTCAGGGAGATGCTCCTCGTGGTCCTGGGGTCTAGTGGGTTGCTCACGAGGATCATGGTCTCCAGCACCATCTGGAGCAGGGGCTGCAAGGCGCAGGGTTTCCTTCTCGGTTCTTGCCTGATCGGCCTGGCATAGCCCCAGTGTCCAAAATCCATGTGGGACAACCGTCCAGGGGTGGGGGTCTGGTCGGAGCCACATCCAGGGTAGAGTTTGGGTTCTGGCACTGAAGACGTTAGGGGCCCAGTCGTCTGTGGGGCAGCGTCCTCTCCTGAGGGCTGAGTCTGGGGGACTAGCAGTAGGGTGGGGCTCGGGCTTCGGGCCTGGCCTCAGGGGGCTGCTCCTCGTGTTGCTGAGGTGCAGGGTTCTCATTAGAATCCTGGTGTCCGGCACTATGCCAGGGGTTGCGATTCGCACAGTTCCCCTTCTTCGTCCCCCATTAGCCTGGCACGGCCCAGGTGTCCGGAATCCATTTTGGCCTCACACCTAGGGCTGGGGTCTGGTCGGGGCCACATCCAGGGCCAAGGGTCACGGGTAGAGAGTCCTCAACACTTTGGGGTCCAAGTCAACGGCAGGGCCGTGTCCCATCGTGAAGGCTGAGTGGAGGGCGAGCACTAGGGTGAGGCTCGGGCTTCGGGCTTGGCCTCAGGACATTACTGCTCCTCGTGTTCCCGAGGTGTGGGTCGTGGACTCGATTCGTGATCTCCAGAATCCTCCCAGGGGATGCACGTCGCCCGGCTCCCTTCTCTGTTCCTGCCCGAATCGCCTGGATTGCCCAGGGGCCCCAAATCCGTTTTAGCCTCACAAGAGGCGTTTGGGGGTGCGGGCGTGTGCCGGGGCCACATCCAGGGCTCAGCGTTTGGCTTCTAGTCTTGAAGATGTGAGGGGGCCCCTGCCGCTCTGACGGCAGGGGGCGCCGCAGTACCCTGAGGGCCGAGTGGAGGGCTGGCAGTAAGGGGAGGCTCGGGCTTCGGTCAGTACAGGGCACTTTTCCGTGGGCCTCAACGCCCGCTTTTCTGAACCTCCTTCTCTCTCCAGATAAAGGATGTTCGCTGAAAGCCGGTGCCGCCACAGGGTGGTTCTGTAGCGCTTTCCTTAGGCCTCCACACCTTGCTTGCGAAAAGGCGTCTACCTTCGTGAAACGCGTTGTTAGGGGAGCTTGCATTCTAGCCGGGCTTTTTTCTCTGAGTTCGGTATGTGGCACCGTCCTGAAGCTTTCCACGCAGCTTTGAAATTGCCTGTGGCTTCCGGAAAGATGTTAGCTGTAAGAGCGTTTCTCTTAGGGGCTGTGTCTTGGGGTTAAGGACGGGCCACTTTCCTTATGCTTGCACAGGTACCTTGGGAAACTCTTCTAACTTCCTGGAACAAGATGTGAGGTGGCTGATCCAGTCGGCAGGGCCTTGTTTCTCGGAGTAAAGTGTACTACGGCACTTTCATTAGGCTTCCACAGCCATTTTGGAAAGGATTCTCTTTCCAGGATAGAAGATGTTAGTGGAAAGCTGCCGTGTCGGCAGACTTGCTTTTCCAGTGTTAAGTACAGGGCACTTTCCTTATTCCTTCACACACACACACACACACACACCACACCACACACACACACAAACAGACACACACAAACAGACACACACCGCCCCCCCCCCCCCCACGGCTGAACATGCTTCTTTCCCTTCAGGAAAGAAGTTGTTCTTTGAAAGACGGTTTCTCGCCAAGGTTTTTTTTTTTCTCCTGAGAGGTACGTCTATGCACTTTTTCCTTAGGCGTCCGCACACACCCTTGAAAACCCTTCCGTAAGCCAGAAACGAGCTGTGAGTTGAAAGATGCGCTCGTTCCACGCAGGCCTCTTTCTAAGAGCAAGCATATCACAATTTTCCTTGGGCTTCCACACACACTTTTGAAAAACGTCAGGAAAGCCGTGAGTGGAAGGACGGGTTTTCTACAGTGGTTTTTCATAGAGGTAAGTATATATGGCCCTTTCCTTCGGCTCCCCCGCACACGTTAGAAATGGCTTCTATGTTGGTGAAACAAGACGGGAGCTGAAAGTTGCATTCCGCACAGACTTGCTTTCCACACTTAAGCCTATGGTACTTTCGCCAGGGTTCCCCCCGTGCATTAGGTATCCCTTCCCTAAGCATGAAACCAGGCGTGAGTGGAAAGATGCATTCTACACAACCTTGTTTTCAGAGTTACGTCCATAACCCTTGCGTTATGCTTCCACAGCCACTCTGGAAACTGCTTCTGTAGACCTCAGGAAAGGTGTTCGCCTCAAAGACGGTTTCCCTACGTAATGCTGTTTCATGGAGTAAAGGCTATGGCCCTCTCCTTATGCCTCCACACGTACATTTGGAAACTCTCCTGACCTCATGAGCCCATATGCTAGCTGAAAGATCCATTTCACACAGACTTGTTTCTCAGAGATGAGTACAGGGCACGGCACGTTCCTTGTGCTTCCACAGCGACTATTCAAAAGGCTCCTGTCTTCAAGGAGAAGGAAGTTAGGTGAAAGACGGTTTCGTAAAAGTGAGGTTGCTTCTTAGAGGCAGGTATACGGCACTTTCCTTACGCTTCCACGCAGACGTGTGAAAACGCTTCTGTGTTCACGAGAGAAGGCGTCAGTTGAAAGCTGCCTCGTACCCCGACACGTTTCTCAGAGTTCGGTCTATGGAACTTGCCCTACGCGTTCCCACGCAGGATTGAGATGGCTTATCTCTTTTCTATCGCCAGGAGGGAAGTGGCACGGTTTCCCTCTGTGTTCCTGACTGATTATAGTCCGGCCTCGGTCAGGTGACCCAGATCCGTTGCGCCCTCGAACGCAGGTCCGGGCAGAGTGAGTTCCACAGCGGGGGCTAGGGTTTAGGGTTACGGGGTCTGGGAGATGGTAGGAGGCTAACGATGGCCGTGTGGACAGCTGTCCTGAGGCCTGGCTTGAGGTGGAGCTACCTAGTGTGAAAGCCAGGGTTAGGGGCTGCTTTCCGGGACTAGGCACACCGTGCTTTCGAGGGTCGGGTTTGCGCTCGAATCCTGCCATCAGGACCCTCGCAGTGGCTGCCAGGGGCACAGCTTGCGTCCCTGTCCCTGGAGGATGTGTCCCAATTACCGTCGAGCCGCAGACTTAGTTGGCAGGCCCAGGTTAGGGCCAGAAGCACGCCTCTTGCTAGGGTGAGAGTCCGGGATATGGGAGGCCCCTAGCCGTGGGTGGTGCGCAGAAGTGCCCTGAGGGATGCGTGGAGGGCAAGCAGTAGGGGGAGCGTCTGGCTTCCGAGTTGGCCTCAGGGAGATGCTCCTCGTGGTCCTGGGGTCTAGTGGGTTGCTCACGAGGATCATGGTCTCCAGCACCATCTGGAGCAGGGGCTGCAAGGCGCAGGGTTTCCTTCTCGGTTCTTGCCTGATCGGCCTGGCATAGCCCCAGTGTCCAAAATCCATGTGGGACAACCGTCCAGGGGTGGGGGTCTGGTCGGAGCCACATCCAGGGTAGAGTTTGGGTTCTGGCACTGAAGACGTTAGGGGCCCAGTCGTCTGTGGGGCAGCGTCCTCTCCTGAGGGCTGAGTCTGGGGGACTAGCAGTAGGGTGGGGCTCGGGCTTCGGGCCTGGCCTCAGGGGGCTGCTCCTCGTGTTGCTGAGGTGCAGGGTTCTCATTAGAATCCTGGTGTCCGGCACTATGCCAGGGGTTGCGATTCGCACAGTTCCCCTTCTTCGTCCCCCATTAGCCTGGCACGGCCCAGGTGTCCGGAATCCATTTTGGCCTCACACCTAGGGCTGGGGTCTGGTCGGGGCCACATCCAGGGCCAAGGGTCACGGGTAGAGAGTCCTCAACACTTTGGGGTCCAAGTCAACGGCAGGGCCGTGTCCCATCGTGAAGGCTGAGTGGAGGGCGAGCACTAGGGTGAGGCTCGGGCTTCGGGCTTGGCCTCAGGACATTACTGCTCCTCGTGTTCCCGAGGTGTGGGTCGTGGACTCGATTCGTGATCTCCAGAATCCTCCCAGGGGATGCACGTCGCCCGGCTCCCTTCTCTGTTCCTGCCCGAATCGCCTGGATTGCCCAGGGGCCCCAAATCCGTTTTAGCCTCACAAGAGGCGTTTGGGGGTGCGGGCGTGTGCCGGGGCCACATCCAGGGCTCAGCGTTTGGCTTCTAGTCTTGAAGATGTGAGGGGGCCCCTGCCGCTCTGACGGCAGGGGGCGCCGCAGTACCCTGAGGGCCGAGTGGAGGGCTGGCAGTAAGGGGAGGCTCGGGCTTCGGTCAGTACAGGGCACTTTTCCGTGGGCCTCAACGCCCGCTTTTCTGAACCTCCTTCTCTCTCCAGATAAAGGATGTTCGCTGAAAGCCGGTGCCGCCACAGGGTGGTTCTGTAGCGCTTTCCTTAGGCCTCCACACTGCGCTTGCGAAAAGGCGTCTACCTTCGTGAAACGCGTTGTTAGGGGAGCTTGCATTCTAGCCGGGCTTTTTTCTCTGAGTTCGGTATGTGGCACCGTCCTGAAGCTTTCCACGCAGCTTTGAAATTGCCTGTGGCTTCCGGAAAGATGTTAGCTGTAAGAGCGTTTCTCTTAGGGGCTGTGTCTTGGGGTTAAGGACGGGCCACTTTCCTTATGCTTGCACAGGTACCTTGGGAAACTCTTCTAACTTCCTGGAACAAGATGTGAGGTGGCTGATCCAGTCGGCAGGGCCTTGTTTCTCGGAGTAAAGTGTACTACGGCACTTTCATTAGGCTTCCACAGCCATTTTGGAAAGGATTCTCTTTCCAGGATAGAAGATGTTAGTGGAAAGCTGCCGTGTCGGCAGACTTGCTTTTCCAGTGTTAAGTACAGGGCACTTTCCTTATTCCTTCACACACACACACACACACACACACCACACCACACACACACACAAACAGACACACACAAACAGACACACACCGCCCCCCCCCCCCCCCACGGCTGAACATGCTTCTTTCCCTTCAGGAAAGAAGTTGTTCTTTGAAAGACGGTTTCTCGCCAAGGTTTTTTTTTTTTCTCCTGAGAGGTACGTCTATGCACTTTTTCCTTAGGCGTCCGCACACACCCTTGAAAACCCTTCCGTAAGCCAGAAACGAGCTGTGAGTTGAAAGATGCGCTCGTTCCACGCAGGCCTCTTTCTAAGAGCAAGCATATCACACTTTTCCTTGGGCTTCCACACACGCTTTTGAAAAACGTCAGGAAAGCCGTGAGTGGAAGGACGGGTTTTCTACAGTGGTTTTTCATAGAGGTAAGTATATATGGCCCTTTCCTTCGGCTCCCCCGCACACGTTAGAAATGGCTTCTATGTTGGTGAAACAAGACGGGAGCTGAAAGTTGCATTCCGCACAGACTTGCTTTCCACACTTAAGCCTATGGTACTTTCGCCAGGGTTCCCCCCGTGCATTAGGTATCCCTTCCCTAAGCATGAAACCAGGCGTGAGTGGAAAGATGCATTCTACACAACCTTGTTTTCAGAGTTACGTCCATAACCCTTGCGTTATGCTTCCACAGCCACTCTGGAAACTGCTTCTGTAGACCTCAGGAAAGGTGTTCGCCTCAAAGACGGTTTCCCTACGTAATGCTGTTTCATGGAGTAAAGGCTATGGCCCTCTCCTTATGCCTCCACACGTACATTTGGAAACTCTCCTGACCTCATGAGCCCATATGCTAGCTGAAAGATCCATTTCACACAGACTTGTTTCTCAGAGATGAGTACAGGGCACGGCACGTTCCTTGTGCTTCCACAGCGACTATTCAAAAGGCTCCTGTCTTCAAGGAGAAGGAAGTTAGGTGAAAGACGGTTTCGTAAAAGTGAGGTTGCTTCTTAGAGGCAGGTATACGGCACTTTCCTTACGCTTCCACGCAGACGTGTGAAAACGCTTCTGTGTTCACGAGAGAAGGCGTCAGTTGAAAGCTGCCTCGTACCCCGACACGTTTCTCAGAGTTCGGTCTATGGAACTTGCCCTACGCGTTCCCACGCAGGATTGAGATGGCTTATCTCTTTTCTATCGCCAGGAGGGAAGTGGCACGGTTTCCCTCTGTGTTCCTGACTGATTATAGTCCGGCCTCGGTCAGGTGACCCAGATCCGTTGCGCCCTCGAACGCAGGTCCGGGCAGAGTGAGTTCCACAGCGGGGGCTAGGGTTTAGGGTTACGGGGTCTGGGAGATGGTAGGAGGCTAACGATGGCCGTGTGGACAGCTGTCCTGAGGCCTGGCTTGAGGTGGAGCTACCTAGTGTGAAAGCCAGGGTTAGGGGCTGCTTTCCGGGACTAGGCACACCGTGCTTTCGAGGGTCGGGTTTGCGCTCGAATCCTGCCATCAGGACCCTCGCAGTGGCTGCCAGGGGCACAGCTTGCGTCCCTGTCCCTGGAGGATGTGTCCCAATTACCGTCGAGCCGCAGACTTAGTTGGCAGGCCCAGGTTAGGGCCAGAAGCACGCCTCTTGCTAGGGTGAGAGTCCGGGATATGGGAGGCCCCTAGCCGTGGGTGGTGCGCAGAAGTGCCCTGAGGGATGCGTGGAGGGCAAGCAGTAGGGGGAGCGTCTGGCTTCCGAGTTGGCCTCAGGGAGATGCTCCTCGTGGTCCTGGGGTCTAGTGGGTTGCTCACGAGGATCATGGTCTCCAGCACCATCTGGAGCAGGGGCTGCAAGGCGCAGGGTTTCCTTCTCGGTTCTTGCCTGATCGGCCTGGCATAGCCCCAGTGTCCAAAATCCATGTGGGACAACCGTCCAGGGGTGGGGGTCTGGTCGGAGCCACATCCAGGGTAGAGTTTGGGTTCTGGCACTGAAGACGTTAGGGGCCCAGTCGTCTGTGGGGCAGCGTCCTCTCCTGAGGGCTGAGTCTGGGGGACTAGCAGTAGGGTGGGGCTCGGGCTTCGGGCCTGGCCTCAGGGGGCTGCTCCTCGTGTTGCTGAGGTGCAGGGTTCTCATTAGAATCCTGGTGTCCGGCACTATGCCAGGGGTTGCGATTCGCACAGTTCCCCTTCTTCGTCCCCCATTAGCCTGGCACGGCCCAGGTGTCCGGAATCCATTTTGGCCTCACACCTAGGGCTGGGGTCTGGTCGGGGCCACATCCAGGGCCAAGGGTCACGGGTAGAGAGTCCTCAACACTTTGGGGTCCAAGTCAACGGCAGGGCCGTGTCCCATCGTGAAGGCTGAGTGGAGGGCGAGCACTAGGGTGAGGCTCGGGCTTCGGGCTTGGCCTCAGGACATTACTGCTCCTCGTGTTCCCGAGGTGTGGGTCGTGGACTCGATTCGTGATCTCCAGAATCCTCCCAGGGGATGCACGTCGCCCGGCTCCCTTCTCTGTTCCTGCCCGAATCGCCTGGATTGCCCAGGGGCCCCAAATCCGTTTTAGCCTCACAAGAGGCGTTTGGGGGTGCGCGCGTGTGCCGGGGCCACATCCAGGGCTCAGCGTTTGGCTTCTAGTCTTGAAGATGTGAGGGGGCCCCTGCCGCTCTGACGGCAGGGGGCGCCGCAGTACCCTGAGGGCCGAGTGGAGGGCTGGCAGTAAGGGGAGGCTCGGGCTTCGGTCAGTACAGGGCACTTTTCCGTGGGCCTCAACGCCCGCTTTTCTGAACCTCCTTCTCTCTCCAGATAAAGGATGTTCGCTGAGAGCCGGTGCCGCCACAGGGTGGTTCTGTAGCGCTTTCCTTAGGCCTCCACACTGCGCTTGCGAAAAGGCGTCTACTTTCGTGAAACGCGTTGTTAGGGGAGCTTGCATTCTAGCCGGGCTTTTTTCTCTGAGTTCGGTATGTGGCACCGTCCTGAAGCTTTCCACGCAGCTTTGAAATTGCCTGTGGCTTCCGGAAAGATGTTAGCTGTAAGAGCGTTTCTCTTAGGGGCTGTGTCTTGGGGTTAAGGACGGGCCACTTTCCTTATGCTTGCACAGGTACCTTGGGAAACTCTTCTAACTTCCTGGAACAAGATGTGAGGTGGCTGATCCAGTCGGCAGGGCCTTGTTTCTCGGAGTAAAGTGTACTACGGCACTTTCATTAGGCTTCCACAGCCATTTTGGAAAGGATTCTCTTTCCAGGATAGAAGATGTTAGTGGAAAGCTGCCGTGTCGGCAGACTTGCTTTTCCAGTGTTAAGTACAGGGCACTTTCCTTATTCCTTCACACACACACACACACACACACACACACCACACCACACACACACAAACACACACACACACACACACACACACACCCACGGTTGAACATGCTTCTTTCCCTTCAGGAAAGAAGTTGTTCGTTGAAAGACGGTTTCTCGCCAAGGTTTTTTTTTTTCTCCTGAGAGGTACGTCTATGCACTTTTTCCTTAGGCGTCCGCACACACCCTTGAAAACCCTTCCGTAAGCCAGAAACGAGCTGTGAGTTGAAAGATGCGCTCGTTCCACGCAGGCCTCTTTCTAAGAGCAAGCATATCACACTTTTCCTTGGGCTTCCACACACACTTTTGAAAAACGTCAGGAAAGCCGTGAGTGGAAGGACGGGTTTTCTACAGTGGTTTTTCATAGAGGTAAGTATATATGGCCCTTTCCTTCGGCTCCCCCGCACACGTTAGAAATGGCTTCTATGTTGGTGAAACAAGACGGGAGCTGAAAGTTGCATTCCGCACAGACTTGCTTTCCACACTTAAGCCTATGGTACTTTCGCCAGGGTTCCCCCCGTGCATTAGGTATCCCTTCCCTAAGCATGAAACCAGGCGTGAGTGGAAAGATGCATTCTACACAACCTTGTTTTCAGAGTTACGTCCATAACCCTTGCGTTATGCTTCCACAGCCACTCTGGAAACTGCTTCTGTAGACCTCAGGAAAGGTGTTCGCCTCAAAGACGGTTTCCCTACGTAATGCTGTTTCATGGAGTAAAGGCTATGGCCCTCTCCTTATGCCTCCACACGTACATTTGGAAACTCTCCTGACCTCATGAGCCCATATGCTAGCTGAAAGATCCATTTCACACAGACTTGTTTCTCAGAGATGAGTACAGGGCACGGCACGTTCCTTGTGCTTCCACAGCGACTATTCAAAAGGCTCCTGTCTTCAAGGAGAAGGAAGTTAGGTGAAAGACGGTTTCGTAAAAGTGAGGTTGCTTCTTAGAGGCAGGTATACGGCACTTTCCTTACGCTTCCACGCAGACGTGTGAAAACGCTTCTGTGTTCACGAGAGAAGGCGTCAGTTGAAAGCTGCCTCGTACCCCGACACGTTTCTCAGAGTTCGGTCTATGGAACTTGCCCTACGCGTTCCCACGCAGGATTGAGATGGCTTATCTCTTTTCTATCGCCAGGAGGGAAGTGGCACGGTTTCCCTCTGTGTTCCTGACTGATTATAGTCCGGCCTCGGTCAGGTGACCCAGATCCGTTGCGCCCTCGAACGCAGGTCCGGGCAGAGTGAGTTCCACAGCGGGGGCTAGGGTTTAGGGTTACGGGGTCTGGGAGATGGTAGGAGGCTAACGATGGCCGTGTGGACAGCTGTCCTGAGGCCTGGCTTGAGGTGGAGCTACCTAGTGTGAAAGCCAGGGTTAGGGGCTGCTTTCCGGGACTAGGCACACCGTGCTTTCGAGGGTCGGGTTTGCGCTCGAATCCTGCCATCAGGACCCTCGCAGTGGCTGCCAGGGGCACAGCTTGCGTCCCTGTCCCTGGAGGATGTGTCCCAATTACCGTCGAGCCGCAGACTTAGTTGGCAGGCCCAGGTTAGGGCCAGAAGCACGCCTCTTGCTAGGGTGAGAGTCCGGGATATGGGAGGCCCCTAGCCGTGGGTGGTGCGCAGAAGTGCCCTGAGGGATGCGTGGAGGGCAAGCAGTAGGGGGAGCGTCTGGCTTCCGAGTTGGCCTCAGGGAGATGCTCCTCGTGGTCCTGGGGTCTAGTGGGTTGCTCACGAGGATCATGGTCTCCAGCACCATCTGGAGCAGGGGCTGCAAGGCGCAGGGTTTCCTTCTCGGTTCTTGCCTGATCGGCCTGGCATAGCCCCAGTGTCCAAAATCCATGTGGGACAACCGTCCAGGGGTGGGGGTCTGGTCGGAGCCACATCCAGGGTAGAGTTTGGGTTCTGGCACTGAAGACGTTAGGGGCCCAGTCGTCTGTGGGGCAGCGTCCTCTCCTGAGGGCTGAGTCTGGGGGACTAGCAGTAGGGTGGGGCTCGGGCTTCGGGCCTGGCCTCAGGGGGCTGCTCCTCGTGTTGCTGAGGTGCAGGGTTCTCATTAGAATCCTGGTGTCCGGCACTATGCCAGGGGTTGCGATTCGCACAGTTCCCCTTCTTCGTCCCCCATTAGCCTGGCACGGCCCAGGTGTCCGGAATCCATTTTGGCCTCACACCTAGGGCTGGGGTCTGGTCGGGGCCACATCCAGGGCCAAGGGTCACGGGTAGAGAGTCCTCAACACTTTGGGGTCCAAGTCAACGGCAGGGCCGTGTCCCATCGTGAAGGCTGAGTGGAGGGCGAGCACTAGGGTGAGGCTCGGGCTTCGGGCTTGGCCTCAGGACATTACTGCTCCTCGTGTTCCCGAGGTGTGGGTCGTGGACTCGATTCGTGATCTCCAGAATCCTCCCAGGGGATGCACGTCGCCCGGCTCCCTTCTCTGTTCCTGCCCGAATCGCCTGGATTGCCCAGGGGCCCCAAATCCGTTTTAGCCTCACAAGAGGCGTTTGGGGGTGCGGGCGTGTGCCGGGGCCACATCCAGGGCTCAGCGTTTGGCTTCTAGTCTTGAAGATGTGAGGGGGCCCCTGCCGCTCTGACGGCAGGGGGCGCCGCAGTACCCTGAGGGCCGAGTGGAGGGCTGGCAGTAAGGGGAGGCTCGGGCTTCGGTCAGTACAGGGCACTTTTCCGTGGGCCTCAACGCCCGCTTTTCTGAACCTCCTTCTCTCTCCAGATAAAGGATGTTCGCTGAGAGCCGGTGCCGCCACAGGGTGGTTCTGTAGCGCTTTCCTTAGGCCTCCACACTGCGCTTGCGAAAAGGCGTCTACTTTCGTGAAACGCGTTGTTAGGGGAGCTTGCATTCTAGCCGGGCTTTTTTCTCTGAGTTCGGTATGTGGCACCGTCCTGAAGCTTTCCACGCAGCTTTGAAATTGCCTGTGGCTTCCGGAAAGATGTTAGCTGTAAGAGCGTTTCTCTTAGGGGCTGTGTCTTGGGGTTAAGGACGGGCCACTTTCCTTATGCTTGCACAGGTACCTTGGGAAACTCTTCTAACTTCCTGGAACAAGATGTGAGGTGGCTGATCCAGTCGGCAGGGCCTTGTTTCTCGGAGTAAAGTGTACTACGGCACTTTCATTAGGCTTCCACAGCCATTTTGGAAAGGATTCTCTTTCCAGGATAGAAGATGTTAGTGGAAAGCTGCCGTGTCGGCAGACTTGCTTTTCCAGTGTTAAGTACAGGGCACTTTCCTTATTCCTTCACACACACACACACACACACACACACACCACACCACACACACACAAACACACACACACACACACACACACACACCCACGGTTGAACATGCTTCTTTCCCTTCAGGAAAGAAGTTGTTCGTTGAAAGACGGTTTCTCGCCAAGGTTTTTTTTTTTCTCCTGAGAGGTACGTCTATGCACTTTTTCCTTAGGCGTCCGCACACACCCTTGAAAACCCTTCCGTAAGCCAGAAACGAGCTGTGAGTTGAAAGATGCGCTCGTTCCACGCAGGCCTCTTTCTAAGAGCAAGCATATCACACTTTTCCTTGGGCTTCCACACACACTTTTGAAAAACGTCAGGAAAGCCGTGAGTGGAAGGACGGGTTTTCTACAGTGGTTTTTCATAGAGGTAAGTATATATGGCCCTTTCCTTCGGCTCCCCCGCACACGTTAGAAATGGCTTCTATGTTGGTGAAACAAGACGGGAGCTGAAAGTTGCATTCCGCACAGACTTGCTTTCCACACTTAAGCCTATGGTACTTTCGCCAGGGTTCCCCCCGTGCATTAGGTATCCCTTCCCTAAGCATGAAACCAGGCGTGAGTGGAAAGATGCATTCTACACAACCTTGTTTTCAGAGTTACGTCCATAACCCTTGCGTTATGCTTCCACAGCCACTCTGGAAACTGCTTCTGTAGACCTCAGGAAAGGTGTTCGCCTCAAAGACGGTTTCCCTACGTAATGCTGTTTCATGGAGTAAAGGCTATGGCCCTCTCCTTATGCCTCCACACGTACATTTGGAAACTCTCCTGACCTCATGAGCCCATATGCTAGCTGAAAGATCCATTTCACACAGACTTGTTTCTCAGAGATGAGTACAGGGCACGGCACGTTCCTTGTGCTTCCACAGCGACTATTCAAAAGGCTCCTGTCTTCAAGGAGAAGGAAGTTAGGTGAAAGACGGTTTCGTAAAAGTGAGGTTGCTTCTTAGAGGCAGGTATACGGCACTTTCCTTACGCTTCCACGCAGACGTGTGAAAACGCTTCTGTGTTCACGAGAGAAGGCGTCAGTTGAAAGCTGCCTCGTACCCCGACACGTTTCTCAGAGTTCGGTCTATGGAACTTGCCCTACGCGTTCCCACGCAGGATTGAGATGGCTTATCTCTTTTCTATCGCCAGGAGGGAAGTGGCACGGTTTCCCTCTGTGTTCCTGACTGATTATAGTCCGGCCTCGGTCAGGTGACCCAGATCCGTTGCGCCCTCGAACGCAGGTCCGGGCAGAGTGAGTTCCACAGCGGGGGCTAGGGTTTAGGGTTACGGGGTCTGGGAGATGGTAGGAGGCTAACGATGGCCGTGTGGACAGCTGTCCTGAGGCCTGGCTTGAGGTGGAGCTACCTAGTGTGAAAGCCAGGGTTAGGGGCTGCTTTCCGGGACTAGGCACACCGTGCTTTCGAGGGTCGGGTTTGCGCTCGAATCCTGCCATCAGGACCCTCGCAGTGGCTGCCAGGGGCACAGCTTGCGTCCCTGTCCCTGGAGGATGTGTCCCAATTACCGTCGAGCCGCAGACTTAGTTGGCAGGCCCAGGTTAGGGCCAGAAGCACGCCTCTTGCTAGGGTGAGAGTCCGGGATATGGGAGGCCCCTAGCCGTGGGTGGTGCGCAGAAGTGCCCTGAGGGATGCGTGGAGGGCAAGCAGTAGGGGGAGCGTCTGGCTTCCGAGTTGGCCTCAGGGAGATGCTCCTCGTGGTCCTGGGGTCTAGTGGGTTGCTCACGAGGATCATGGTCTCCAGCACCATCTGGAGCAGGGGCTGCAAGGCGCAGGGTTTCCTTCTCGGTTCTTGCCTGATCGGCCTGGCATAGCCCCAGTGTCCAAAATCCATGTGGGACAACCGTCCAGGGGTGGGGGTCTGGTCGGAGCCACATCCAGGGTAGAGTTTGGGTTCTGGCACTGAAGACGTTAGGGGCCCAGTCGTCTGTGGGGCAGCGTCCTCTCCTGAGGGCTGAGTCTGGGGGACTAGCAGTAGGGTGGGGCTCGGGCTTCGGGCCTGGCCTCAGGGGGCTGCTCCTCGTGTTGCTGAGGTGCAGGGTTCTCATTAGAATCCTGGTGTCCGGCACTATGCCAGGGGTTGCGATTCGCACAGTTCCCCTTCTTCGTCCCCCATTAGCCTGGCACGGCCCAGGTGTCCGGAATCCATTTTGGCCTCACACCTAGGGCTGGGGTCTGGTCGGGGCCACATCCAGGGCCAAGGGTCACGGGTAGAGAGTCCTCAACACTTTGGGGTCCAAGTCAACGGCAGGGCCGTGTCCCATCGTGAAGGCTGAGTGGAGGGCGAGCACTAGGGTGAGGCTCGGGCTTCGGGCTTGGCCTCAGGACATTACTGCTCCTCGTGTTCCCGAGGTGTGGGTCGTGGACTCGATTCGTGATCTCCAGAATCCTCCCAGGGGATGCACGTCGCCCGGCTCCCTTCTCTGTTCCTGCCCGAATCGCCTGGATTGCCCAGGGGCCCCAAAACCGTTTTAGCCTCACAAGAGGCGTTTGGGGGTGCGGGCGTGTGCCGGGGCCACATCCAGGGCTCAGCGTTTGGCTTCTAGTCTTGAAGATGTGAGGGGGCCCCTGCCGCTCTGACGGCAGGGGGCGCCGCAGTACCCTGACGGCCGAGTGGAGGGCTGGCAGTAAGGGGAGGCTCGGGCTTCGGTCAGTACAGGGCACTTTTCCGTGGGCCTCAACGCCCGCTTTTCTGAACCTCCTTCTCTCTCCAGATAAAGGATGTTCGCTGAAAGCCGGTGCCGCCACAGGGTGGTTCTGTAGCGCTTTCCTTAGGCCTCCACACTGTGCTTGCGAAAAGGCGTCTACCTTCGTGAAACGCGTTGTTAGGGGAGCTTGCATTCTAGCCGGGCTTTTTTCTCTGAGTTCGGTATGTGGCACCGTCCTGAAGCTTTCCACGCAGCTTTGAAATTGCCTGTGGCTTCCGGAAAGATGTTAGCTGTAAGAGCGTTTCTCTTAGGGGCTGTGTCTTGGGGTTAAGGACGGGCCACTTTCCTTATGCTTGCACAGGTACCTTGGGAAACTCTTCTAACTTCCTGGAACAAGATGTGAGGTGGCTGATCCAGTCGGCAGGGCCTTGTTTCTCGGAGTAAAGTGTACTACGGCACTTTCATTAGGCTTCCACAGCCATTTTGGAAAGGATTCTCTTTCCAGGATAGAAGATGTTAGTGGAAAGCTGCCGTGTCGGCAGACTTGCTTTTCCAGTGTTAAGTACAGGGCACTTTCCTTATTCCTTCACACACACACACACACACACACCACACCACACACACACACAAACAGACACACACAAACAGACACACACCGCCCCCCCCCCCCCACGGCTGAACATGCTTCTTTCCCTTCAGGAAAGAAGTTGTTCTTTGAAAGACGGTTTCTCGCCAAGGTTTTTTTTTTTCTCCTGAGAGGTACGTCTATGCACTTTTTCCTTAGGCGTCCGCACACACCCTTGAAAACCCTTCCGTAAGCCAGAAACGAGCTGTGAGTTGAAAGATGCGCTCGTTCCACGCAGGCCTCTTTCTAAGAGCAAGCATATCACAATTTTCCTTGGGCTTCCACACACGCTTTTGAAAAACGTCAGGAAAGCCGTGAGTGGAAGGACGGGTTTTCTACAGTGGTTTTTCATAGAGGTAAGTATATATGGCCCTTTCCTTCGGCTCCCCCGCACACGTTAGAAATGGCTTCTATGTTGGTGAAACAAGACGGGAGCTGAAAGTTGCATTCCGCACAGACTTGCTTTCCACACTTAAGCCTATGGTACTTTCGCCAGGGTTCCCCCCGTGCATTAGGTATCCCTTCCCTAAGCATGAAACCAGGCGTGAGTGGAAAGATGCATTCTACACAACCTTGTTTTCAGAGTTACGTCCATAACCCTTGCGTTATGCTTCCACAGCCACTCTGGAAACTGCTTCTGTAGACCTCAGGAAAGGTGTTCGCCTCAAAGACGGTTTCCCTACGTAATGCTGTTTCATGGAGTAAAGGCTATGGCCCTCTCCTTATGCCTCCACACGTACATTTGGAAACTCTCCTGACCTCATGAGCCCATATGCTAGCTGAAAGATCCATTTCACACAGACTTGTTTCTCAGAGATGAGTACAGGGCACGGCACGTTCCTTGTGCTTCCACAGCGACTATTCAAAAGGCTCCTGTCTTCAAGGAGAAGGAAGTTAGGTGAAAGACGGTTTCGTAAAAGTGAGGTTGCTTCTTAGAGGCAGGTATACGGCACTTTCCTTACGCTTCCACGCAGACGTGTGAAAACGCTTCTGTGTTCACGAGAGAAGGCGTCAGTTGAAAGCTGCCTCGTACCCCGACACGTTTCTCAGAGTTCGGTCTATGGAACTTGCCCTACGCGTTCCCACGCAGGATTGAGATGGCTTATCTCTTTTCTATCGCCAGGAGGGAAGTGGCACGGTTTCCCTCTGTGTTCCTGACTGATTATAGTCCGGCCTCGGTCAGGTGACCCAGATCCGTTGCGCCCTCGAACGCAGGTCCGGGCAGAGTGAGTTCCACAGCGGGGGCTAGGGTTTAGGGTTACGGGGTCTGGGAGATGGTAGGAGGCTAACGATGGCCGTGTGGACAGCTGTCCTGAGGCCTGGCTTGAGGTGGAGCTACCTAGTGTGAAAGCCAGGGTTAGGGGCTGCTTTCCGGGACTAGGCACACCGTGCTTTCGAGGGTCGGGTTTGCGCTCGAATCCTGCCATCAGGACCCTCGCAGTGGCTGCCAGGGGCACAGCTTGCGTCCCTGTCCCTGGAGGATGTGTCCCAATTACCGTCGAGCCGCAGACTTAGTTGGCAGGCCCAGGTTAGGGCCAGAAGCACGCCTCTTGCTAGGGTGAGAGTCCGGGATATGGGAGGCCCCTAGCCGTGGGTGGTGCGCAGAAGTGCCCTGAGGGATGCGTGGAGGGCAAGCAGTAGGGGGAGCGTCTGGCTTCCGAGTTGGCCTCAGGGAGATGCTCCTCGTGGTCCTGGGGTCTAGTGGGTTGCTCACGAGGATCATGGTCTCCAGCACCATCTGGAGCAGGGGCTGCAAGGCGCAGGGTTTCCTTCTCGGTTCTTGCCTGATCGGCCTGGCATAGCCCCAGTGTCCAAAATCCATGTGGGACAACCGTCCAGGGGTGGGGGTCTGGTCGGAGCCACATCCAGGGTAGAGTTTGGGTTCTGGCACTGAAGACGTTAGGGGCCCAGTCGTCTGTGGGGCAGCGTCCTCTCCTGAGGGCTGAGTCTGGGGGACTAGCAGTAGGGTGGGGCTCGGGCTTCGGGCCTGGCCTCAGGGGGCTGCTCCTCGTGTTGCTGAGGTGCAGGGTTCTCATTAGAATCCTGGTGTCCGGCACTATGCCAGGGGTTGCGATTCGCACAGTTCCCCTTCTTCGTCCCCCATTAGCCTGGCACGGCCCAGGTGTCCGGAATCCATTTTGGCCTCACACCTAGGGCTGGGGTCTGGTCGGGGCCACATCCAGGGCCAAGGGTCACGGGTAGAGAGTCCTCAACACTTTGGGGTCCAAGTCAACGGCAGGGCCGTGTCCCATCGTGAAGGCTGAGTGGAGGGCGAGCACTAGGGTGAGGCTCGGGCTTCGGGCTTGGCCTCAGGACATTACTGCTCCTCGTGTTCCCGAGGTGTGGGTCGTGGACTCGATTCGTGATCTCCAGAATCCTCCCAGGGGATGCACGTCGCCCGGCTCCCTTCTCTGTTCCTGCCCGAATCGCCTGGATTGCCCAGGGGCCCCAAATCCGTTTTAGCCTCACAAGAGGCGTTTGGGGGTGCGGGCGTGTGCCGGGGCCACATCCAGGGCTCAGCGTTTGGCTTCTAGTCTTGAAGATGTGAGGGGGCCCCTGCCGCTCTGACGGCAGGGGGCGCCGCAGTACCCTGAGGGCCGAGTGGAGGGCTGGCAGTAAGGGGAGGCTCGGGCTTCGGTCAGTACAGGGCACTTTTCCGTGGGCCTCAACGCCCGCTTTTCTGAACCTCCTTCTCTCTCCAGATAAAGGATGTTCGCTGAAAGCCGGTGCCGCCACAGGGTGGTTCTGTAGCGCTTTCCTTAGGCCTCCACACTGCGCTTGCGAAAAGGCGTCTACCTTCGTGAAACGCGTTGTTAGGGGAGCTTGCATTCTAGCCGGGCTTTTTTCTCTGAGTTCGGTATGTGGCACCGTCCTGAAGCTTTCCACGCAGCTTTGAAATTGCCTGTGGCTTCCGGAAAGATGTTAGCTGTAAGAGCGTTTCTCTTAGGGGCTGTGTCTTGGGGTTAAGGACGGGCCACTTTCCTTATGCTTGCACAGGTACCTTGGGAAACTCTTCTAACTTCCTGGAACAAGATGTGAGGTGGCTGATCCAGTCGGCAGGGCCTTGTTTCTCGGAGTAAAGTGTACTACGGCACTTTCATTAGGCTTCCACAGCCATTTTGGAAAGGATTCTCTTTCCAGGATAGAAGATGTTAGTGGAAAGCTGCCGTGTCGGCAGACTTGCTTTTCCAGTGTTAAGTACAGGGCACTTTCCTTATTCCTTCACACACACACACACACACACACACACCACACCACACACACACACAAACAGACACACACAAACAGACACACACCGCCCCCCCCCCCCCCCCACGGCTGAACATGCTTCTTTCCCTTTAGGAAAGAAGTTGTTCTTTGAAAGACGGTTTCTCGCCAAGGTTTTTTTTTTTTCTCCTGAGAGGTACGTCTATGCACTTTTTCCTTAGGCGTCCGCACACACCCTTGAAAACCCTTCCGTAAGCCAGAAACGAGCTGTGAGTTGAAAGATGCGCTCGTTCCACGCAGGCCTCTTTCTAAGAGCAAGCATATCACACTTTTCCTTGGGCTTCCACACACGCTTTTGAAAAACGTCAGGAAAGCCGTGAGTGGAAGGACGGGTTTTCTACAGTGGTTTTTCATAGAGGTAAGTATATATGGCCCTTTCCTTCGGCTCCCCCGCACACGTTAGAAATGGCTTCTATGTTGGTGAAACAAGACGGGAGCTGAAAGTTGCATTCCGCACAGACTTGCTTTCCACACTTAAGCCTATGGTACTTTCGCCAGGGTTCCCCCCGTGCATTAGGTATCCCTTCCCTAAGCATGAAACCAGGCGTGAGTGGAAAGATGCATTCTACACAACCTTGTTTTCAGAGTTACGTCCATAACCCTTGCGTTATGCTTCCACAGCCACTCTGGAAACTGCTTCTGTAGACCTCAGGAAAGGTGTTCGCCTCAAAGACGGTTTCCCTACGTAATGCTGTTTCATGGAGTAAAGGCTATGGCCCTCTCCTTATGCCTCCACACGTACATTTGGAAACTCTCCTGACCTCATGAGCCCATATGCTAGCTGAAAGATCCATTTCACACAGACTTGTTTCTCAGAGATGAGTACAGGGCACGGCACGTTCCTTGTGCTTCCACAGCGACTATTCAAAAGGCTCCTGTCTTCAAGGAGAAGGAAGTTAGGTGAAAGACGGTTTCGTAAAAGTGAGGTTGCTTCTTAGAGGCAGGTATACGGCACTTTCCTTACGCTTCCACGCAGACGTGTGAAAACGCTTCTGTGTTCACGAGAGAAGGCGTCAGTTGAAAGCTGCCTCGTACCCCGACACGTTTCTCAGAGTTCGGTCTATGGAACTTGCCCTACGCGTTCCCACGCAGGATTGAGATGGCTTATCTCTTTTCTATCGCCAGGAGGGAAGTGGCACGGTTTCCCTCTGTGTTCCTGACTGATTATAGTCCGGCCTCGGTCAGGTGACCCAGATCCGTTGCGCCCTCGAACGCAGGTCCGGGCAGAGTGAGTTCCACAGCGGGGGCTAGGGTTTAGGGTTACGGGGTCTGGGAGATGGTAGGAGGCTAACGATGGCCGTGTGGACAGCTGTCCTGAGGCCTGGCTTGAGGTGGAGCTACCTAGTGTGAAAGCCAGGGTTAGGGGCTGCTTTCCGGGACTAGGCACACCGTGCTTTCGAGGGTCGGGTTTGCGCTCGAATCCTGCCATCAGGACCCTCGCAGTGGCTGCCAGGGGCACAGCTTGCGTCCCTGTCCCTGGAGGATGTGTCCCAATTACCGTCGAGCCGCAGACTTAGTTGGCAGGCCCAGGTTAGGGCCAGAAGCACGCCTCTTGCTAGGGTGAGAGTCCGGGATATGGGAGGCCCCTAGCCGTGGGTGGTGCGCAGAAGTGCCCTGAGGGATGCGTGGAGGGCAAGCAGTAGGGGGAGCGTCTGGCTTCCGAGTTGGCCTCAGGGAGATGCTCCTCGTGGTCCTGGGGTCTAGTGGGTTGCTCACGAGGATCATGGTCTCCAGCACCATCTGGAGCAGGGGCTGCAAGGCGCAGGGTTTCCTTCTCGGTTCTTGCCTGATCGGCCTGGCATAGCCCCAGTGTCCAAAATCCATGTGGGACAACCGTCCAGGGGTGGGGGTCTGGTCGGAGCCACATCCAGGGTAGAGTTTGGGTTCTGGCACTGAAGACGTTAGGGGCCCAGTCGTCTGTGGGGCAGCGTCCTCTCCTGAGGGCTGAGTCTGGGGGACTAGCAGTAGGGTGGGGCTCGGGCTTCGGGCCTGGCCTCAGGGGGCTGCTCCTCGTGTTGCTGAGGTGCAGGGTTCTCATTAGAATCCTGGTGTCCGGCACTATGCCAGGGGTTGCGATTCGCACAGTTCCCCTTCTTCGTCCCCCATTAGCCTGGCACGGCCCAGGTGTCCGGAATCCATTTTGGCCTCACACCTAGGGCTGGGGTCTGGTCGGGGCCACATCCAGGGCCAAGGGTCACGGGTAGAGAGTCCTCAACACTTTGGGGTCCAAGTCAACGGCAGGGCCGTGTCCCATCGTGAAGGCTGAGTGGAGGGCGAGCACTAGGGTGAGGCTCGGGCTTCGGGCTTGGCCTCAGGACATTACTGCTCCTCGTGTTCCCGAGGTGTGGGTCGTGGACTCGATTCGTGATCTCCAGAATCCTCCCAGGGGATGCACGTCGCCCGGCTCCCTTCTCTGTTCCTGCCCGAATCGCCTGGATTGCCCAGGGGCCCCAAATCCGTTTTAGCCTCACAAGAGGCGTTTGGGGGTGCGGGCGTGTGCCGGGGCCACATCCAGGGCTCAGCGTTTGGCTTCTAGTCTTGAAGATGTGAGGGGGCCCCTGCCGCTCTGACGGCAGGGGGCGCCGCAGTACCCTGAGGGCCGAGTGGAGGGCTGGCAGTAAGGGGAGGCTCGGGCTTCGGTCAGTACAGGGCACTTTTCCGTGGGCCTCAACGCCCGCTTTTCTGAACCTCCTTCTCTCTCCAGATAAAGGATGTTCGCTGAAAGCCGGTGCCGCCACAGGGTGGTTCTGTAGCGCTTTCCTTAGGCCTCCACACTGCGCTTGCGAAAAGGCGTCTACCTTCGTGAAACGCGTTGTTAGGGGAGCTTGCATTCTAGCCGGGCTTTTTTCTCTGAGTTCGGTATGTGGCACCGTCCTGAAGCTTTCCACGCAGCTTTGAAATTGCCTGTGGCTTCCGGAAAGATGTTAGCTGTAAGAGCGTTTCTCTTAGGGGCTGTGTCTTGGGGTTAAGGACGGGCCACTTTCCTTATGCTTGCACAGGTACCTTGGGAAACTCTTCTAACTTCCTGGAACAAGATGTGAGGTGGCTGATCCAGTCGGCAGGGCCTTGTTTCTCGGAGTAAAGTGTACTACGGCACTTTCATTAGGCTTCCACAGCCATTTTGGAAAGGATTCTCTTTCCAGGATAGAAGATCTTAGTGGAAAGCTGCCGTGTCGGCAGACTTGCTTTTCCAGTGTTAAGTACAGGGCACTTTCCTTATTCCTTCACACACACACACACACACACACACACCACACCACACACACACACAAACAGACACACACAAACAGACACACACCGCCCCCCCCCCCCCCACGGCTGAACATGCTTCTTTCCCTTCAGGAAAGAAGTTGTTCTTTGAAAGACGGTTTCTCGCCAAGGTTTTTTTTTTTTCTCCTGAGAGGTACGTCTATGCACTTTTTCCTTAGGCGTCCGCACACACCCTTGAAAACCCTTCCGTAAGCCAGAAACGAGCTGTGAGTTGAAAGATGCGCTCGTTCCACGCAGGCCTCTTTCTAAGAGCAAGCATATCACACTTTTCCTTGGGCTTCCACACACGCTTTTGAAAAACGTCAGGAAAGCCGTGAGTGGAAGGACGGGTTTTCTACAGTGGTTTTTCATAGAGGTAAGTATATATGGCCCTTTCCTTCGGCTCCCCCGCACACGTTAGAAATGGCTTCTATGTTGGTGAAACAAGACGGGAGCTGAAAGTTGCATTCCGCACAGACTTGCTTTCCACACTTAAGCCTATGGTACTTTCGCCAGGGTTCCCCCCGTGCATTAGGTATCCCTTCCCTAAGCATGAAACCAGGCGTGAGTGGAAAGATGCATTCTACACAACCTTGTTTTCAGAGTTACGTCCATAACCCTTGCGTTATGCTTCCACAGCCACTCTGGAAACTGCTTCTGTAGACCTCAGGAAAGGTGTTCGCCTCAAAGACGGTTTCCCTACGTAATGCTGTTTCATGGAGTAAAGGCTATGGCCCTCTCCTTATGCCTCCACACGTACATTTGGAAACTCTCCTGACCTCATGAGCCCATATGCTAGCTGAAAGATCCATTTCACACAGACTTGTTTCTCAGAGATGAGTACAGGGCACGGCACGTTCCTTGTGCTTCCACAGCGACTATTCAAAAGGCTCCTGTCTTCAAGGAGAAGGAAGTTAGGTGAAAGACGGTTTCGTAAAAGTGAGGTTGCTTCTTAGAGGCAGGTATACGGCACTTTCCTTACGCTTCCACGCAGACGTGTGAAAACGCTTCTGTGTTCACGAGAGAAGGCGTCAGTTGAAAGCTGCCTCGTACCCCGACACGTTTCTCAGAGTTCGGTCTATGGAACTTGCCCTACGCGTTCCCACGCAGGATTGAGATGGCTTATCTCTTTTCTATCGCCAGGAGGGAAGTGGCACGGTTTCCCTCTGTGTTCCTGACTGATTATAGTCCGGCCTCGGTCAGGTGACCCAGATCCGTTGCGCCCTCGAACGCAGGTCCGGGCAGAGTGAGTTCCACAGCGGGGGCTAGGGTTTAGGGTTACGGGGTCTGGGAGATGGTAGGAGGCTAACGATGGCCGTGTGGACAGCTGTCCTGAGGCCTGGCTTGAGGTGGAGCTACCTAGTGTGAAAGCCAGGGTTAGGGGCTGCTTTCCGGGACTAGGCACACCGTGCTTTCGAGGGTCGGGTTTGCGCTCGAATCCTGCCATCAGGACCCTCGCAGTGGCTGCCAGGGGCACAGCTTGCGTCCCTGTCCCTGGAGGATGTGTCCCAATTACCGTCGAGCCGCAGACTTAGTTGGCAGGCCCAGGTTAGGGCCAGAAGCACGCCTCTTGCTAGGGTGAGAGTCCGGGATATGGGAGGCCCCTAGCCGTGGGTGGTGCGCAGAAGTGCCCTGAGGGATGCGTGGAGGGCAAGCAGTAGGGGGAGCGTCTGGCTTCCGAGTTGGCCTCAGGGAGATGCTCCTCGTGGTCCTGGGGTCTAGTGGGTTGCTCACGAGGATCATGGTCTCCAGCACCATCTGGAGCAGGGGCTGCAAGGCGCAGGGTTTCCTTCTCGGTTCTTGCCTGATCGGCCTGGCATAGCCCCAGTGTCCAAAATCCATGTGGGACAACCGTCCAGGGGTGGGGGTCTGGTCGGAGCCACATCCAGGGTAGAGTTTGGGTTCTGGCACTGAAGACGTTAGGGGCCCAGTCGTCTGTGGGGCAGCGTCCTCTCCTGAGGGCTGAGTCTGGGGGACTAGCAGTAGGGTGGGGCTCGGGCTTCGGGCCTGGCCTCAGGGGGCTGCTCCTCGTGTTGCTGAGGTGCAGGGTTCTCATTAGAATCCTGGTGTCCGGCACTATGCCAGGGGTTGCGATTCGCACAGTTCCCCTTCTTCGTCCCCCATTAGCCTGGCACGGCCCAGGTGTCCGGAATCCATTTTGGCCTCACACCTAGGGCTGGGGTCTGGTCGGGGCCACATCCAGGGCCAAGGGTCACGGGTAGAGAGTCCTCAACACTTTGGGGTCCAAGTCAACGGCAGGGCCGTGTCCCATCGTGAAGGCTGAGTGGAGGGCGAGCACTAGGGTGAGGCTCGGGCTTCGGGCTTGGCCTCAGGACATTACTGCTCCTCGTGTTCCCGAGGTGTGGGTCGTGGACTCGATTCGTGATCTCCAGAATCCTCCCAGGGGATGCACGTCGCCCGGCTCCCTTCTCTGTTCCTGCCCGAATCGCCTGGATTGCCCAGGGGCCCCAAATCCGTTTTAGCCTCACAAGAGGCGTTTGGGGGTGCGGGCGTGTGCCGGGGCCACATCCAGGGCTCAGCGTTTGGCTTCTAGTCTTGAAGATGTGAGGGGGCCCCTGCCGCTCTGACGGCAGGGGGCGCCGCAGTACCCTGAGGGCCGAGTGGAGGGCTGGCAGTAAGGGGAGGCTCGGGCTTCGGTCAGTACAGGGCACTTTTCCGTGGGCCTCAACGCCCGCTTTTCTGAACCTCCTTCTCTCTCCAGATAAAGGATGTTCGCTGAAAGCCGGTGCCGCCACAGGGTGGTTCTGTAGCGCTTTCCTTAGGCCTCCACACTGCGCTTGCGAAAAGGCGTCTACCTTCGTGAAACGCGTTGTTAGGGGAGCTTGCATTCTAGCCGGGCTTTTTTCTCTGAGTTCGGTATGTGGCACCGTCCTGAAGCTTTCCACGCAGCTTTGAAATTGCCTGTGGCTTCCGGAAAGATGTTAGCTGTAAGAGCGTTTCTCTTAGGGGCTGTGTCTTGGGGTTAAGGACGGGCCACTTTCCTTATGCTTGCACAGGTACCTTGGGAAACTCTTCTAACTTCCTGGAACAAGATGTGAGGTGGCTGATCCAGTCGGCAGGGCCTTGTTTCTCGGAGTAAAGTGTACTACGGCACTTTCATTAGGCTTCCACAGCCATTTTGGAAAGGATTCTCTTTCCAGGATAGAAGATCTTAGTGGAAAGCTGCCGTGTCGGCAGACTTGCTTTTCCAGTGTTAAGTACAGGGCACTTTCCTTATTCCTTCACACACACACACACACACACACACCACACCACACACACACACAAACAGACACACACAAACAGACACACACCGCCCCCCCCCCCCCCACGGCTGAACATGCTTCTTTCCCTTCAGGAAAGAAGTTGTTCTTTGAAAGACGGTTTCTCGCCAAGGTTTTTTTTTTTCTCCTGAGAGGTACGTCTATGCACTTTTTCCTTAGGCGTCCGCACACACCCTTGAAAACCCTTCCGTAAGCCAGAAACGAGCTGTGAGTTGAAAGATGCGCTCGTTCCACGCAGGCCTCTTTCTAAGAGCAAGCATATCACACTTTTCCTTGGGCTTCCACACACACTTTTGAAAAACGTCAGGAAAGCCGTGAGTGGAAGGACGGGTTTTCTACAGTGGTTTTTCATAGAGGTAAGTATATATGGCCCTTTCCTTCGGCTCCCCCGCACACGTTAGAAATGGCTTCTATGTTGGTGAAACAAGACGGGAGCTGAAAGTTGCATTCCGCACAGACTTGCTTTCCACACTTAAGCCTATGGTACTTTCGCCAGGGTTCCCCCCGTGCATTAGGTATCCCTTCCCTAAGCATGAAACCAGGCGTGAGTGGAAAGATGCATTCTACACAACCTTGTTTTCAGAGTTACGTCCATAACCCTTGCGTTATGCTTCCACAGCCACTCTGGAAACTGCTTCTGTAGACCTCAGGAAAGGTGTTCGCCTCAAAGACGGTTTCCCTACGTAATGCTGTTTCATGGAGTAAAGGCTATGGCCCTCTCCTTATGCCTCCACACGTACATTTGGAAACTCTCCTGACCTCATGAGCCCATATGCTAGCTGAAAGATCCATTTCACACAGACTTGTTTCTCAGAGATGAGTACAGGGCACGGCACGTTCCTTGTGCTTCCACAGCGACTATTCAAAAGGCTCCTGTCTTCAAGGAGAAGGAAGTTAGGTGAAAGACGGTTTCGTAAAAGTGAGGTTGCTTCTTAGAGGCAGGTATACGGCACTTTCCTTACGCTTCCACGCAGACGTGTGAAAACGCTTCTGTGTTCACGAGAGAAGGCGTCAGTTGAAAGCTGCCTCGTACCCCGACACGTTTCTCAGAGTTCGGTCTATGGAACTTGCCCTACGCGTTCCCACGCAGGATTGAGATGGCTTATCTCTTTTCTATCGCCAGGAGGGAAGTGGCACGGTTTCCCTCTGTGTTCCTGACTGATTATAGTCCGGCCTCGGTCAGGTGACCCAGATCCGTTGCGCCCTCGAACGCAGGTCCGGGCAGAGTGAGTTCCACAGCGGGGGCTAGGGTTTAGGGTTACGGGGTCTGGGAGATGGTAGGAGGCTAACGATGGCCGTGTGGACAGCTGTCCTGAGGCCTGGCTTGAGGTGGAGCTACCTAGTGTGAAAGCCAGGGTTAGGGGCTGCTTTCCGGGACTAGGCACACCGTGCTTTCGAGGGTCGGGTTTGCGCTCGAATCCTGCCATCAGGACCCTCGCAGTGGCTGCCAGGGGCACAGCTTGCGTCCCTGTCCCTGGAGGATGTGTCCCAATTACCGTCGAGCCGCAGACTTAGTTGGCAGGCCCAGGTTAGGGCCAGAAGCACGCCTCTTGCTAGGGTGAGAGTCCGGGATATGGGAGGCCCCTAGCCGTGGGTGGTGCGCAGAAGTGCCCTGAGGGATGCGTGGAGGGCAAGCAGTAGGGGGAGCGTCTGGCTTCCGAGTTGGCCTCAGGGAGATGCTCCTCGTGGTCCTGGGGTCTAGTGGGTTGCTCACGAGGATCATGGTCTCCAGCACCATCTGGAGCAGGGGCTGCAAGGCGCAGGGTTTCCTTCTCGGTTCTTGCCTGATCGGCCTGGCATAGCCCCAGTGTCCAAAATCCATGTGGGACAACCGTCCAGGGGTGGGGGTCTGGTCGGAGCCACATCCAGGGTAGAGTTTGGGTTCTGGCACTGAAGACGTTAGGGGCCCAGTCGTCTGTGGGGCAGCGTCCTCTCCTGAGGGCTGAGTCTGGGGGACTAGCAGTAGGGTGGGGCTCGGGCTTCGGGCCTGGCCTCAGGGGGCTGCTCCTCGTGTTGCTGAGGTGCAGGGTTCTCATTAGAATCCTGGTGTCCGGCACTATGCCAGGGGTTGCGATTCGCACAGTTCCCCTTCTTCGTCCCCCATTAGCCTGGCACGGCCCAGGTGTCCGGAATCCATTTTGGCCTCACACCTAGGGCTGGGGTCTGGTCGGGGCCACATCCAGGGCCAAGGGTCACGGGTAGAGAGTCCTCAACACTTTGGGGTCCAAGTCAACGGCAGGGCCGTGTCCCATCGTGAAGGCTGAGTGGAGGGCGAGCACTAGGGTGAGGCTCGGGCTTCGGGCTTGGCCTCAGGACATTACTGCTCCTCGTGTTCCCGAGGTGTGGGTCGTGGACTCGATTCGTGATCTCCAGAATCCTCCCAGGGGATGCACGTCGCCCGGCTCCCTTCTCTGTTCCTGCCCGAATCGCCTGGATTGCCCAGGGGCCCCAAATCCGTTTTAGCCTCACAAGAGGCGTTTGGGGGTGCGGGCGTGTGCCGGGGCCACATCCAGGGCTCAGCGTTTGGCTTCTAGTCTTGAAGATGTGAGGGGGCCCCTGCCGCTCTGACGGCAGGGGGCGCCGCAGTACCCTGAGGGCCGAGTGGAGGGCTGGCAGTAAGGGGAGGCTCGGGCTTCGGTCAGTACAGGGCACTTTTCCGTGGGCCTCAACGCCCGCTTTTCTGAACCTCCTTCTCTCTCCAGATAAAGGATGTTCGCTGAAAGCCGGTGCCGCCACAGGGTGGTTCTGTAGCGCTTTCCTTAGGCCTCCACACTGCGCTTGCGAAAAGGCGTCTACCTTCGTGAAACGCGTTGTTAGGGGAGCTTGCATTCTAGCCGGGCTTTTTTCTCTGAGTTCGGTATGTGGCACCGTCCTGAAGCTTTCCACGCAGCTTTGAAATTGCCTGTGGCTTCCGGAAAGATGTTAGCTGTAAGAGCGTTTCTCTTAGGGGCTGTGTCTTGGGGTTAAGGACGGGCCACTTTCCTTATGCTTGCACAGGTACCTTGGGAAACTCTTCTAACTTCCTGGAACAAGATGTGAGGTGGCTGATCCAGTCGGCAGGGCCTTGTTTCTCGGAGTAAAGTGTACTACGGCACTTTCATTAGGCTTCCACAGCCATTTTGGAAAGGATTCTCTTTCCAGGATAGAAGATGTTAGTGGAAAGCTGCCGTGTCGGCAGACTTGCTTTTCCAGTGTTAAGTACAGGGCACTTTCCTTATTCCTTCACACACACACACACACACACACACACCACACCACACACACACACAAACAGACACACACAAACAGACACACACCGCCCCCCCCCCCCCCACGGCTGAACATGCTTCTTTCCCTTCAGGAAAGAAGTTGTTCTTTGAAAGACGGTTTCTCGCCAAGGTTTTTTTTTTTCTCCTGAGAGGTACGTCTATGCACTTTTTCCTTAGGCGTCCGCACACACCCTTGAAAACCCTTCCGTAAGCCAGAAACGAGCTGTGAGTTGAAAGATGCGCTCGTTCCACGCAGGCCTCTTTCTAAGAGCAAGCATATCACACTTTTCCTTGGGCTTCCACACACGCTTTTGAAAAACGTCAGGAAAGCCGTGAGTGGAAGGACGGGTTTTCTACAGTGGTTTTTCATAGAGGTAAGTATATATGGCCCTTTCCTTCGGCTCCCCCGCACACGTTAGAAATGGCTTCTATGTTGGTGAAACAAGACGGGAGCTGAAAGTTGCATTCCGCACAGACTTGCTTTCCACACTTAAGCCTATGGTACTTTCGCCAGGGTTCCCCCCGTGCATTAGGTATCCCTTCCCTAAGCATGAAACCAGGCGTGAGTGGAAAGATGCATTCTACACAACCTTGTTTTCAGAGTTACGTCCATAACCCTTGCGTTATGCTTCCACAGCCACTCTGGAAACTGCTTCTGTAGACCTCAGGAAAGGTGTTCGCCTCAAAGACGGTTTCCCTACGTAATGCTGTTTCATGGAGTAAAGGCTATGGCCCTCTCCTTATGCCTCCACACGTACATTTGGAAACTCTCCTGACCTCATGAGCCCATATGCTAGCTGAAAGATCCATTTCACACAGACTTGTTTCTCAGAGATGAGTACAGGGCACGGCACGTTCCTTGTGCTTCCACAGCGACTATTCAAAAGGCTCCTGTCTTCAAGGAGAAGGAAGTTAGGTGAAAGACGGTTTCGTAAAAGTGAGGTTGCTTCTTAGAGGCAGGTATACGGCACTTTCCTTACGCTTCCACGCAGACGTGTGAAAACGCTTCTGTGTTCACGAGAGAAGGCGTCAGTTGAAAGCTGCCTCGTACCCCGACACGTTTCTCAGAGTTCGGTCTATGGAACTTGCCCTACGCGTTCCCACGCAGGATTGAGATGGCTTATCTCTTTTCTATCGCCAGGAGGGAAGTGGCACGGTTTCCCTCTGTGTTCCTGACTGATTATAGTCCGGCCTCGGTCAGGTGACCCAGATCCGTTGCGCCCTCGAACGCAGGTCCGGGCAGAGTGAGTTCCACAGCGGGGGCTAGGGTTTAGGGTTACGGGGTCTGGGAGATGGTAGGAGGCTAACGATGGCCGTGTGGACAGCTGTCCTGAGGCCTGGCTTGAGGTGGAGCTACCTAGTGTGAAAGCCAGGGTTAGGGGCTGCTTTCCGGGACTAGGCACACCGTGCTTTCGAGGGTCGGGTTTGCGCTCGAATCCTGCCATCAGGACCCTCGCAGTGGCTGCCAGGGGCACAGCTTGCGTCCCTGTCCCTGGAGGATGTGTCCCAATTACCGTCGAGCCGCAGACTTAGTTGGCAGGCCCAGGTTAGGGCCAGAAGCACGCCTCTTGCTAGGGTGAGAGTCCGGGATATGGGAGGCCCCTAGCCGTGGGTGGTGCGCAGAAGTGCCCTGAGGGATGCGTGGAGGGCAAGCAGTAGGGGGAGCGTCTGGCTTCCGAGTTGGCCTCAGGGAGATGCTCCTCGTGGTCCTGGGGTCTAGTGGGTTGCTCACGAGGATCATGGTCTCCAGCACCATCTGGAGCAGGGGCTGCAAGGCGCAGGGTTTCCTTCTCGGTTCTTGCCTGATCGGCCTGGCATAGCCCCAGTGTCCAAAATCCATGTGGGACAACCGTCCAGGGGTGGGGGTCTGGTCGGAGCCACATCCAGGGTAGAGTTTGGGTTCTGGCACTGAAGACGTTAGGGGCCCAGTCGTCTGTGGGGCAGCGTCCTCTCCTGAGGGCTGAGTCTGGGGGACTAGCAGTAGGGTGGGGCTCGGGCTTCGGGCCTGGCCTCAGGGGGCTGCTCCTCGTGTTGCTGAGGTGCAGGGTTCTCATTAGAATCCTGGTGTCCGGCACTATGCCAGGGGTTGCGATTCGCACAGTTCCCCTTCTTCGTCCCCCATTAGCCTGGCACGGCCCAGGTGTCCGGAATCCATTTTGGCCTCACACCTAGGGCTGGGGTCTGGTCGGGGCCACATCCAGGGCCAAGGGTCACGGGTAGAGAGTCCTCAACACTTTGGGGTCCAAGTCAACGGCAGGGCCGTGTCCCATCGTGAAGGCTGAGTGGAGGGCGAGCACTAGGGTGAGGCTCGGGCTTCGGGCTTGGCCTCAGGACATTACTGCTCCTCGTGTTCCCGAGGTGTGGGTCGTGGACTCGATTCGTGATCTCCAGAATCCTCCCAGGGGATGCACGTCGCCCGGCTCCCTTCTCTGTTCCTGCCCGAATCGCCTGGATTGCCCAGGGGCCCCAAATCCGTTTTAGCCTCACAAGAGGCGTTTGGGGGTGCGGGCGTGTGCCGGGGCCACATCCAGGGCTCAGCGTTTGGCTTCTAGTCTTGAAGATGTGAGGGGGCCCCTGCCGCTCTGACGGCAGGGGGCGCCGCAGTACCCTGAGGGCCGAGTGGAGGGCTGGCAGTAAGGGGAGGCTCGGGCTTCGGTCAGTACAGGGCACTTTTCCGTGGGCCTCAACGCCCGCTTTTCTGAACCTCCTTCTCTCTCCAGATAAAGGATGTTCGCTGAAAGCCGGTGCCGCCACAGGGTGGTTCTGTAGCGCTTTCCTTAGGCCTCCACACTGCGCTTGCGAAAAGGCGTCTACCTTCGTGAAACGCGTTGTTAGGGGAGCTTGCATTCTAGCCGGGCTTTTTTCTCTGAGTTCGGTATGTGGCACCGTCCTGAAGCTTTCCACGCAGCTTTGAAATTGCCTGTGGCTTCCGGAAAGATGTTAGCTGTAAGAGCGTTTCTCTTAGGGGCTGTGTCTTGGGGTTAAGGACGGGCCACTTTCCTTATGCTTGCACAGGTACCTTGGGAAACTCTTCTAACTTCCTGGAACAAGATGTGAGGTGGCTGATCCAGTCGGCAGGGCCTTGTTTCTCGGAGTAAAGTGTACTACGGCACTTTCATTAGGCTTCCACAGCCATTTTGGAAAGGATTCTCTTTCCAGGATAGAAGATGTTAGTGGAAAGCTGCCGTGTCGGCAGACTTGCTTTTCCAGTGTTAAGTACAGGGCACTTTCCTTATTCCTTCACACACACACACACACACACACACACCACACCACACACACACACAAACAGACACACACAAACAGACACACACCGCCCCCCCCCCCCCCCACGGCTGAACATGCTTCTTTCCCTTCAGGAAAGAAGTTGTTCTTTGAAAGACGGTTTCTCGCCAAGGTTTTTTTTTTTCTCCTGAGAGGTACGTCTATGCACTTTTTCCTTAGGCGTCCGCACACACCCTTGAAAACCCTTCCGTAAGCCAGAAACGAGCTGTGAGTTGAAAGATGCGCTCGTTCCACGCAGGCCTCTTTCTAAGAGCAAGCATATCACACTTTTCCTTGGGCTTCCACACACACTTTTGAAAAACGTCAGGAAAGCCGTGAGTGGAAGGACGGGTTTTCTACAGTGGTTTTTCATAGAGGTAAGTATATATGGCCCTTTCCTTCGGCTCCCCCGCACACGTTAGAAATGGCTTCTATGTTGGTGAAACAAGACGGGAGCTGAAAGTTGCATTCCGCACAGACTTGCTTTCCACACTTAAGCCTATGGTACTTTCGCCAGGGTTCCCCCCGTGCATTAGGTATCCCTTCCCTAAGCATGAAACCAGGCGTGAGTGGAAAGATGCATTCTACACAACCTTGTTTTCAGAGTTACGTCCATAACCCTTGCGTTATGCTTCCACAGCCACTCTGGAAACTGCTTCTGTAGACCTCAGGAAAGGTGTTCGCCTCAAAGACGGTTTCCCTACGTAATGCTGTTTCATGGAGTAAAGGCTATGGCCCTCTCCTTATGCCTCCACACGTACATTTGGAAACTCTCCTGACCTCATGAGCCCATATGCTAGCTGAAAGATCCATTTCACACAGACTTGTTTCTCAGAGATGAGTACAGGGCACGGCACGTTCCTTGTGCTTCCACAGCGACTATTCAAAAGGCTCCTGTCTTCAAGGAGAAGGAAGTTAGGTGAAAGACGGTTTCGTAAAAGTGAGGTTGCTTCTTAGAGGCAGGTATACGGCACTTTCCTTACGCTTCCACGCAGACGTGTGAAAACGCTTCTGTGTTCACGAGAGAAGGCGTCAGTTGAAAGCTGCCTCGTACCCCGACACGTTTCTCAGAGTTCGGTCTATGGAACTTGCCCTACGCGTTCCCACGCAGGATTGAGATGGCTTATCTCTTTTCTATCGCCAGGAGGGAAGTGGCACGGTTTCCCTCTGTGTTCCTGACTGATTATAGTCCGGCCTCGGTCAGGTGACCCAGATCCGTTGCGCCCTCGAACGCAGGTCCGGGCAGAGTGAGTTCCACAGCGGGGGCTAGGGTTTAGGGTTACGGGGTCTGGGAGATGGTAGGAGGCTAACGATGGCCGTGTGGACAGCTGTCCTGAGGCCTGGCTTGAGGTGGAGCTACCTAGTGTGAAAGCCAGGGTTAGGGGCTGCTTTCCGGGACTAGGCACACCGTGCTTTCGAGGGTCGGGTTTGCGCTCGAATCCTGCCATCAGGACCCTCGCAGTGGCTGCCAGGGGCACAGCTTGCGTCCCTGTCCCTGGAGGATGTGTCCCAATTACCGTCGAGCCGCAGACTTAGTTGGCAGGCCCAGGTTAGGGCCAGAAGCACGCCTCTTGCTAGGGTGAGAGTCCGGGATATGGGAGGCCCCTAGCCGTGGGTGGTGCGCAGAAGTGCCCTGAGGGATGCGTGGAGGGCAAGCAGTAGGGGGAGCGTCTGGCTTCCGAGTTGGCCTCAGGGAGATGCTCCTCGTGGTCCTGGGGTCTAGTGGGTTGCTCACGAGGATCATGGTCTCCAGCACCATCTGGAGCAGGGGCTGCAAGGCGCAGGGTTTCCTTCTCGGTTCTTGCCTGATCGGCCTGGCATAGCCCCAGTGTCCAAAATCCATGTGGGACAACCGTCCAGGGGTGGGGGTCTGGTCGGAGCCACATCCAGGGTAGAGTTTGGGTTCTGGCACTGAAGACGTTAGGGGCCCAGTCGTCTGTGGGGCAGCGTCCTCTCCTGAGGGCTGAGTCTGGGGGACTAGCAGTAGGGTGGGGCTCGGGCTTCGGGCCTGGCCTCAGGGGGCTGCTCCTCGTGTTGCTGAGGTGCAGGGTTCTCATTAGAATCCTGGTGTCCGGCACTATGCCAGGGGTTGCGATTCGCACAGTTCCCCTTCTTCGTCCCCCATTAGCCTGGCACGGCCCAGGTGTCCGGAATCCATTTTGGCCTCACACCTAGGGCTGGGGTCTGGTCGGGGCCACATCCAGGGCCAAGGGTCACGGGTAGAGAGTCCTCAACACTTTGGGGTCCAAGTCAACGGCAGGGCCGTGTCCCATCGTGAAGGCTGAGTGGAGGGCGAGCACTAGGGTGAGGCTCGGGCTTCGGGCTTGGCCTCAGGACATTACTGCTCCTCGTGTTCCCGAGGTGTGGGTCGTGGACTCGATTCGTGATCTCCAGAATCCTCCCAGGGGATGCACGTCGCCCGGCTCCCTTCTCTGTTCCTGCCCGAATCGCCTGGATTGCCCAGGGGCCCCAAATCCGTTTTAGCCTCACAAGAGGCGTTTGGGGGTGCGGGCGTGTGCCGGGGCCACATCCAGGGCTCAGCGTTTGGCTTCTAGTCTTGAAGATGTGAGGGGGCCCCTGCCGCTCTGACGGCAGGGGGCGCCGCAGTACCCTGAGGGCCGAGTGGAGGGCTGGCAGTAAGGGGAGGCTCGGGCTTCGGTCAGTACAGGGCACTTTTCCGTGGGCCTCAACGCCCGCTTTTCTGAACCTCCTTCTCTCTCCAGATAAAGGATGTTCGCTGAAAGCCGGTGCCGCCACAGGGTGGTTCTGTAGCGCTTTCCTTAGGCCTCCACACTGTGCTTGCGAAAAGGCGTCTACCTTCGTGAAACGCGTTGTTAGGGGAGCTTGCATTCTAGCCGGGCTTTTTTCTCTGAGTTCGGTATGTGGCACCGTCCTGAAGCTTTCCACGCAGCTTTGAAATTGCCTGTGGCTTCCGGAAAGATGTTAGCTGTAAGAGCGTTTCTCTTAGGGGCTGTGTCTTGGGGTTAAGGACGGGCCACTTTCCTTATGCTTGCACAGGTACCTTGGGAAACTCTTCTAACTTCCTGGAACAAGATGTGAGGTGGCTGATCCAGTCGGCAGGGCCTTGTTTCTCGGAGTAAAGTGTACTACGGCACTTTCATTAGGCTTCCACAGCCATTTTGGAAAGGATTCTCTTTCCAGGATAGAAGATGTTAGTGGAAAGCTGCCGTGTCGGCAGACTTGCTTTTCCAGTGTTAAGTACAGGGCACTTTCCTTATTCCTTCACACACACACACACACACACACACACACCACACCACACACACACAAACACACACACACACACACACACACACACCCACGGTTGAACATGCTTCTTTCCCTTCAGGAAAGAAGTTGTTCGTTGAAAGACGGTTTCTCGCCAAGGTTTTTTTTTTTCTCCTGAGAGGTACGTCTATGCACTTTTTCCTTAGGCGTCCGCACACACCCTTGAAAACCCTTCCGTAAGCCAGAAACGAGCTGTGAGTTGAAAGATGCGCTCGTTCCACGCAGGCCTCTTTCTAAGAGCAAGCATATCACACTTTTCCTTGGGCTTCCACACACACTTTTGAAAAACGTCAGGAAAGCCGTGAGTGGAAGGACGGGTTTTCTACAGTGGTTTTTCATAGAGGTAAGTATATATGGCCCTTTCCTTCGGCTCCCCCGCACACGTTAGAAATGGCTTCTATGTTGGTGAAACAAGACGGGAGCTGAAAGTTGCATTCCGCACAGACTTGCTTTCCACACTTAAGCCTATGGTACTTTCGCCAGGGTTCCCCCCGTGCATTAGGTATCCCTTCCCTAAGCATGAAACCAGGCGTGAGTGGAAAGATGCATTCTACACAACCTTGTTTTCAGAGTTACGTCCATAACCCTTGCGTTATGCTTCCACAGCCACTCTGGAAACTGCTTCTGTAGACCTCAGGAAAGGTGTTCGCCTCAAAGACGGTTTCCCTACGTAATGCTGTTTCATGGAGTAAAGGCTATGGCCCTCTCCTTATGCCTCCACACGTACATTTGGAAACTCTCCTGACCTCATGAGCCCATATGCTAGCTGAAAGATCCATTTCACACAGACTTGTTTCTCAGAGATGAGTACAGGGCACGGCACGTTCCTTGTGCTTCCACAGCGACTATTCAAAAGGCTCCTGTCTTCAAGGAGAAGGAAGTTAGGTGAAAGACGGTTTCGTAAAAGTGAGGTTGCTTCTTAGAGGCAGGTATACGGCACTTTCCTTACGCTTCCACGCAGACGTGTGAAAACGCTTCTGTGTTCACGAGAGAAGGCGTCAGTTGAAAGCTGCCTCGTACCCCGACACGTTTCTCAGAGTTCGGTCTATGGAACTTGCCCTACGCGTTCCCACGCAGGATTGAGATGGCTTATCTCTTTTCTATCGCCAGGAGGGAAGTGGCACGGTTTCCCTCTGTGTTCCTGACTGATTATAGTCCGGCCTCGGTCAGGTGACCCAGATCCGTTGCGCCCTCGAACGCAGGTCCGGGCAGAGTGAGTTCCACAGCGGGGGCTAGGGTTTAGGGTTACGGGGTCTGGGAGATGGTAGGAGGCTAACGATGGCCGTGTGGACAGCTGTCCTGAGGCCTGGCTTGAGGTGGAGCTACCTAGTGTGAAAGCCAGGGTTAGGGGCTGCTTTCCGGGACTAGGCACACCGTGCTTTCGAGGGTCGGGTTTGCGCTCGAATCCTGCCATCAGGACCCTCGCAGTGGCTGCCAGGGGCACAGCTTGCGTCCCTGTCCCTGGAGGATGTGTCCCAATTACCGTCGAGCCGCAGACTTAGTTGGCAGGCCCAGGTTAGGGCCAGAAGCACGCCTCTTGCTAGGGTGAGAGTCCGGGATATGGGAGGCCCCTAGCCGTGGGTGGTGCGCAGAAGTGCCCTGAGGGATGCGTGGAGGGCAAGCAGTAGGGGGAGCGTCTGGCTTCCGAGTTGGCCTCAGGGAGATGCTCCTCGTGGTCCTGGGGTCTAGTGGGTTGCTCACGAGGATCATGGTCTCCAGCACCATCTGGAGCAGGGGCTGCAAGGCGCAGGGTTTCCTTCTCGGTTCTTGCCTGATCGGCCTGGCATAGCCCCAGTGTCCAAAATCCATGTGGGACAACCGTCCAGGGGTGGGGGTCTGGTCGGAGCCACATCCAGGGTAGAGTTTGGGTTCTGGCACTGAAGACGTTAGGGGCCCAGTCGTCTGTGGGGCAGCGTCCTCTCCTGAGGGCTGAGTCTGGGGGACTAGCAGTAGGGTGGGGCTCGGGCTTCGGGCCTGGCCTCAGGGGGCTGCTCCTCGTGTTGCTGAGGTGCAGGGTTCTCATTAGAATCCTGGTGTCCGGCACTATGCCAGGGGTTGCGATTCGCACAGTTCCCCTTCTTCGTCCCCCATTAGCCTGGCACGGCCCAGGTGTCCGGAATCCATTTTGGCCTCACACCTAGGGCTGGGGTCTGGTCGGGGCCACATCCAGGGCCAAGGGTCACGGGTAGAGAGTCCTCAACACTTTGGGGTCCAAGTCAACGGCAGGGCCGTGTCCCATCGTGAAGGCTGAGTGGAGGGCGAGCACTAGGGTGAGGCTCGGGCTTCGGGCTTGGCCTCAGGACATTACTGCTCCTCGTGTTCCCGAGGTGTGGGTCGTGGACTCGATTCGTGATCTCCAGAATCCTCCCAGGGGATGCACGTCGCCCGGCTCCCTTCTCTGTTCCTGCCCGAATCGCCTGGATTGCCCAGGGGCCCCAAATCGGTTTTAGCCTCACAAGAGGCGTTTGGGGGTGCGGGCGTGTGCCGGGGCCACATCCAGGGCTCAGCGTTTGGCTTCTAGTCTTGAAGATGTGAGGGGGCCCCTGCCGCTCTGACGGCAGGGGGCGCCGCAGTACCCTGAGGGCCGAGTGGAGGGCTGGCAGTAAGGGGAGGCTCGGGCTTCGGTCAGTACAGGGCACTTTTCCGTGGGCCTCAACGCCCGCTTTTCTGAACCTCCTTCTCTCTCCAGATAAAGGATGTTCGCTGAAAGCCGGTGCCGCCACAGGGTGGTTCTGTAGCGCTTTCCTTAGGCCTCCACACTGCGCTTGCGAAAAGGCGTCTACCTTCGTGAAACGCGTTGTTAGGGGAGCTTGCATTCTAGCCGGGCTTTTTTCTCTGAGTTCGGTATGTGGCACCGTCCTGAAGCTTTCCACGCAGCTTTGAAATTGCCTGTGGCTTCCGGAAAGATGTTAGCTGTAAGAGCGTTTCTCTTAGGGGCTGTGTCTTGGGGTTAAGGACGGGCCACTTTCCTTATGCTTGCACAGGTACCTTGGGAAACTCTTCTAACTTCCTGGAACAAGATGTGAGGTGGCTGATCCAGTCGGCAGGGCCTTGTTTCTCGGAGTAAAGTGTACTACGGCACTTTCATTAGGCTTCCACAGCCATTTTGGAAAGGATTCTCTTTCCAGGATAGAAGATGTTAGTGGAAAGCTGCCGTGTCGGCAGACTTGCTTTTCCAGTGTTAAGTACAGGGCACTTTCCTTATTCCTTCACACACACACACACACACACACACACCACACCACACACACACACAAACAGACACACACAAACAGACACACACCGCCCCCCCCCCCCCCACGGCTGAACATGCTTCTTTCCCTTCAGGAAAGAAGTTGTTCTTTGAAAGACGGTTTCTCGCCAAGGTTTTTTTTTTTTCTCCTGAGAGGTACGTCTATGCACTTTTTCCTTAGGCGTCCGCACACACCCTTGAAAACCCTTCCGTAAGCCAGAAACGAGCTGTGAGTTGAAAGATGCGCTCGTTCCACGCAGGCCTCTTTCTAAGAGCAAGCATATCACACTTTTCCTTGGGCTTCCACACACACTTTTGAAAAACGTCAGGAAAGCCGTGAGTGGAAGGACGGGTTTTCTACAGTGGTTTTTCATAGAGGTAAGTATATATGGCCCTTTCCTTCGGCTCCCCCGCACACGTTAGAAATGGCTTCTATGTTGGTGAAACAAGACGGGAGCTGAAAGTTGCATTCCGCACAGACTTGCTTTCCACACTTAAGCCTATGGTACTTTCGCCAGGGTTCCCCCCGTGCATTAGGTATCCCTTCCCTAAGCATGAAACCAGGCGTGAGTGGAAAGATGCATTCTACACAACCTTGTTTTCAGAGTTACGTCCATAACCCTTGCGTTATGCTTCCACAGCCACTCTGGAAACTGCTTCTGTAGACCTCAGGAAAGGTGTTCGCCTCAAAGACGGTTTCCCTACGTAATGCTGTTTCATGGAGTAAAGGCTATGGCCCTCTCCTTATGCCTCCACACGTACATTTGGAAACTCTCCTGACCTCATGAGCCCATATGCTAGCTGAAAGATCCATTTCACACAGACTTGTTTCTCAGAGATGAGTACAGGGCACGGCACGTTCCTTGTGCTTCCACAGCGACTATTCAAAAGGCTCCTGTCTTCAAGGAGAAGGAAGTTAGGTGAAAGACGGTTTCGTAAAAGTGAGGTTGCTTCTTAGAGGCAGGTATACGGCACTTTCCTTACGCTTCCACGCAGACGTGTGAAAACGCTTCTGTGTTCACGAGAGAAGGCGTCAGTTGAAAGCTGCCTCGTACCCCGACACGTTTCTCAGAGTTCGGTCTATGGAACTTGCCCTACGCGTTCCCACGCAGGATTGAGATGGCTTATCTCTTTTCTATCGCCAGGAGGGAAGTGGCACGGTTTCCCTCTGTGTTCCTGACTGATTATAGTCCGGCCTCGGTCAGGTGACCCAGATCCGTTGCGCCCTCGAACGCAGGTCCGGGCAGAGTGAGTTCCACAGCGGGGGCTAGGGTTTAGGGTTACGGGGTCTGGGAGATGGTAGGAGGCTAACGATGGCCGTGTGGACAGCTGTCCTGAGGCCTGGCTTGAGGTGGAGCTACCTAGTGTGAAAGCCAGGGTTAGGGGCTGCTTTCCGGGACTAGGCACACCGTGCTTTCGAGGGTCGGGTTTGCGCTCGAATCCTGCCATCAGGACCCTCGCAGTGGCTGCCAGGGGCACAGCTTGCGTCCCTGTCCCTGGAGGATGTGTCCCAATTACCGTCGAGCCGCAGACTTAGTTGGCAGGCCCAGGTTAGGGCCAGAAGCACGCCTCTTGCTAGGGTGAGAGTCCGGGATATGGGAGGCCCCTAGCCGTGGGTGGTGCGCAGAAGTGCCCTGAGGGATGCGTGGAGGGCAAGCAGTAGGGGGAGCGTCTGGCTTCCGAGTTGGCCTCAGGGAGATGCTCCTCGTGGTCCTGGGGTCTAGTGGGTTGCTCACGAGGATCATGGTCTCCAGCACCATCTGGAGCAGGGGCTGCAAGGCGCAGGGTTTCCTTCTCGGTTCTTGCCTGATCGGCCTGGCATAGCCCCAGTGTCCAAAATCCATGTGGGACAACCGTCCAGGGGTGGGGGTCTGGTCGGAGCCACATCCAGGGTAGAGTTTGGGTTCTGGCACTGAAGACGTTAGGGGCCCAGTCGTCTGTGGGGCAGCGTCCTCTCCTGAGGGCTGAGTCTGGGGGACTAGCAGTAGGGTGGGGCTCGGGCTTCGGGCCTGGCCTCAGGGGGCTGCTCCTCGTGTTGCTGAGGTGCAGGGTTCTCATTAGAATCCTGGTGTCCGGCACTATGCCAGGGGTTGCGATTCGCACAGTTCCCCTTCTTCGTCCCCCATTAGCCTGGCACGGCCCAGGTGTCCGGAATCCATTTTGGCCTCACACCTAGGGCTGGGGTCTGG